>NC_057800.1:137366533-137381058 GCF_018294505.1 Triticum aestivum | reverse complement strand
GAAGGAGTACGTCGGTGGAGCAACAAGGGGCCCACGAGGGTGGAGGGCGCGCCTGGGGGGGGGGGGGAGGCGCGCCCCCCTACCTCGTGGCTTCCTCCTTTATTTCTTACTGTAGGGTCCAAGTGATGGGTTTCGTAGTAATTTTAAAAAATTTCCTACGCACACGCAAGATCATGTGATGCATAGCAATGAGAGGGGAGAGTGCTGTCTACGTACCCACGCAGACCGACTGCGGAAGCGTTGACACAACATAGAGGAAGTAGTCGTACGTCTTCACGATCCAACCGATCAAGCACCGAAACTACGACACCTCCGAGTTCGAGCACACGTTCAGCTCGATGACGATCCCCGGACTCCGATCCAGCAAAGTGTCGGGGAAGAGTTCCGTCAACGCGACGGCGTGGTGACGATCTTGATGTACTATAGCAGCAGGGCTTCGTCTAAACTCTGCTAGACTATTATCGAGGACTATGGTGGCTGGGGCGCCGCACACGGCTAAGGAATAGATCACGTGGATCAACTTGTGTGTTTCTGGGGTGCCTCTGCCTCAGTATATAAAGGACCAAAGGGGGGAAGCTGGCCGGCCACATAGGGCGCGCCAGGAGAGTCCTACTCCCTCTGGGAGTAGGATTCCCCCCCCCCCAATCCTAGTTGGAATAGGACTCCTTGAGGGGGGAAAGAGAGAGAGGGGGCCGGCCACCTCTCCTAGTCCTAATAGGACTAGGGGAAGGGGGGAGGCGCACAGCCACCTTGGGCTACCCCTTTCTCCTTTCCACTAAAGCCCACTAAGGCCCATATAGCTCCCGGGGGGTTCCGGTAACCTCCCGGTACTCCGGTAAAATCCCGATTTCACCCGGAACACTTCCGATGTCCAAATATAGGCTTCCAATATATCAATCTTTATGTCTCGACCATTTCGAGACTCCTCGTCATGTCCGTGATCACATCCGGGACTCCGAACAACCTTCAGTACATCAAAATGCATAAACTCATAATATAACTTTCATCGTAACCTTAAGCGTGCGGACCCTACGGGTTCAAGAACAATGTTGACATGACCGAGACACGTCTCCGGCCAATAACCAATAGCGGGACCTGGATGCCCATATTGGCTCCTACATATTCTACGAAGATCTTTATCGGTCAGACCGCATAACAACAAACGTTGTTCCCTTTGTCATCGGTATGTTACTTGCCCGAGATTCGATCGTCGGTATCCAATACCTAGTTCAATCTCGTTACCGGAAAGTCTCTTTACTCGTTCTGTAATACATCATCCCGCAACTAACTCATTAGTTGCAATGCTTGCAAGGCTTATGTGATGTGCATTACCGAGAGGGCCCAGAGATACCTCTCCGACAATCGGAGTGACAAAACCTAATATCAAAATACGCCAACCCAACATGTACCTTTGGAGACACCTGTAGTACTCCTTTATAATCACCCAGTTATGTTGTTACGTTTGGTAGTACCCAAAGTGTTCCTCCGGTAAACGGGAGTTGCATAATCTCATAGTTATAGGAACATGTATAAGTCATGAAGAAAGCAATAGCAACATACTAAACGATCGGGTGCTAAGCTAATGGAATGGGTCATGTCAATCAGATCATTCTCTTAATGATGTGATCCCGTTAATCAAATAACAACTCATTGTTCATGGTTAGGAAACATAACCATCTTTGATTAACGAGCTAGTCAAGTAGAGGCATACTAGTGACACTTTGTTTGTCTATGTATTCACACATGTATTATGTTTCCGGTTAATACAATTCTAGCATGAATAATAAACCTTTATCATGATTATAAGGAAATAAATAATAACTTTATTATTGCCTCTAGGGCATATTTCCTTCAGTCTGCCACTTGCACTAGAGTCAATAATCTAGATTACACCGTAATGATTTTAACACCCATGGAGCCTTGGTGCTGATCATGTTTTGCTCGTGGTAGAGGCTTAGTCAACGGGTCTGCAACATTCAGATCCGTATGCATCTTGCAAATCTCTATGTCTCCCACCTGGACTAGATCCCGGATGGAATTGAAGCGTCTCTTGATGTGCTTGGTTCTCTTGTGAAATCTGGATTCCTTTGCCAAGGTAATTGCACCAGTATTGTCACAAAAGATTTTCATTGGACCCAATGCACTAGGTATGACACCTAGATCGGATATGAACTCCTTCATCCAGACTCCTTCGTTCGCTGCTTCCGAAGCAACTATGTACTCCGCTTCACATGTAGATCCCGCTACGACGCTTTGTTTAGAACTACACCAACTGACAGCTCCATCGTTTAATGTAAACACGTATCCGGTTTGCGATTTGGAATCGTCCGGATCAGTGTCAAAGCTTGCATCAACGTAACCATTTACGACGAGCTCTTTGTCACGTCCATATACGAGAAACATATCCTTAGTACTTTTCAGGTATTTCAGGATGTTCTTGACCGCTGTCCAGTGATCCACTCCTGGATTACTTTGGTACCTCCCTGCTAGACTTATAGCAAGGCACACATCGGGTCTGGTACACAGCATTGCATACATGATAGATCCTATGGATGATGCATAAGGAACATCTTTCATATTCTCTCTATCTTCTGAAGTGGTCAGGCATTGAGTCTTACTCAACTTCACACCTTGTAACACAGGCAAGAATCCTTTCTTTGCTTGATCCATTTTGAACTTCTTGAAAATCTTGTCAAGGTATGTGCTTTGTGAAAGTCCAATTAAGCGTCTTGATCTATCTCTATAGATCTTTATGCCTAATATGTAAGCAGCTTCACCGAGGTCTTTCATTGAAAAACTCTTATTCAAGTATCCCTTTATGCTATCTAGAAATTCTATATCATTTCCAATTAGTAATATGTCATCCACATATAATATCAGAAATGCTACAGAGCTCCCACTCACTTTCTTGTAAATACAGGCTTCTCCGAAAGTCTGTATAAAACCATATGCTTTGATCACACTATCAAAGCGTTTATTCCAACTCTGAGAGGCTTGCATCAGTCCATAAATGGATCGCTGGAGCTTGCACACTTTGTTAGCTCCCTTTGGATCGATAAAACCTTCTGGTTGCATCATATACAACTCTTCTTCCAGAAATCCATTCAGGAATGCAGTTTTGACATCCATTTGCCAAATTTCATAATCATAAAATGTGGCAGTTGCTAACATGATTCGGACAGACTTAAGCATCGCTACGGGTGAGAAGGTCTCATCGTAGTCAACCCCTTGAACTTGTCGAAAACCTTTTGCGACAAGTCGAGCTTTGTAGACAGTAACATTACCGTCAGCGTCAGTCTTCTTCTTGAAGATCCATTTATTTTCAATTGCTTGCCGATCATCGGGCAAGTCAACCAAAGTCCATACTTTGTTCTCATACATGGATCCCATCTCAGATTTCATGGCTTCAAGCCATTTTGCGGAATCTGGGCTCACCATCGCTTCTTCATAGTTCGTAGGTTCATCATGATCTAGTAGTATGATTTCCAGAACAGGATTACCATACCACTTTGGCGCCGATCTTACTCTGGTTGATCTACGAGGTTCAGTAGTATCTTGATCTGAAGTTTCATGATCATTATCATTAGCTTCCTCACTAACTTGTGTAGGTGTCACTGGAACGGTTTTCTGTGATGTACTACTTTCCAGTAAGGGAGCAGGTACAGTTACCTCGTCAAGGTCTACTTTCCTCCCACTCACTTCTTTCGAGAGAAACTCCTTCTCTAGAAAGTTTCCGAATTTAGCAACAAAAGTCTTGCCTTCGGATCTATGATAGAAGGTGTATCCAATAGTTTCCTTTGGATATCCTATGAAGACACATTTCTCCGATTTGGGTTCGAGCTTATCAGGTTGAAGCTTTTTCACATAAGCATCGCAGCCCCAAACTTTCAGAAACGACAACTTTGGTTTTTTGCCAAACCATAGTTCATAAGGCGTCGTCTCAATGGATTTTGATGGTGCCCTATTTAATGTGAATGCGGTCGTCTCTAGAGCGTATCCCCAAAACGATAGCGGTAAATCAGTAAGAGACATCATAGATTGCACCATATCTAGTAAAGTATGATTACGATGTTCGGACACACCATTACGCTGTGGTGTTCCAGGTGGCGTGAGTTGCGAAACTATTCCACAAATTTTCAAATGTACACCAAACTCGTAACTCAAATATTCTCCTCCACGATCAGATCGTAGAAACTTTATTTTCTTGTTACGATGATTTTCAACTTCACTCTGAAATTCCTTGAACTTTTCAAATGTTTCAGACTTATGTTTCATTAAGTAGATATACCCATATCTGCTTAAATCATCTGTGAAGGTGAGAAAATAACGATATCCGCCACGAGCCTCAATATTCATCGGACCACATACATCTGTATGTATGATTTCCAACAAATCTGTTGCTCTCTCCATAGTACCGGAGAACGGTGTTTTGGTCATCTTGCCCATAAGGCACGGTTCGCAAGTACCAAGTGATTCATAATCAAGTGGTTCCAAAAGTCCATCAGAATGGAGTTTCTTCATGCTTTTACACTGATATGACCTAAACGGCAGTGCCACAAATAAGTTGCACTCTCATTATCAACTCTGCATCTTTTGGCTTCAACATTATGAATATGTGTGTTACTACTATCGAGATTCAACAAGAATAGACCACTCTTCAAGGGTGCATGACCATAAAAGATATTACTCATATAAATAGAACAACCATTATTCTCTGATTTAAATGAATAACCGTCTCGCATCAAACAAGATCCAGATATAATGTTCATGCTTAACGCTGGCACCAAATAACAATTATTTAGGTCTAATACTAATCCCGAAGGTAGATGTAGAGGTAGCGTGCCGACTGCGATCACATCGACTTTGGAACCATTTCCCACGCGCATCGTCACCTCGTCCTTAACCAATCTTCGCTTGATCCGTAGTCCCTGTTTCGAGTTGCAAATATTAGCAACAGAACCAGTATCAAATACCCAGGTGCTACTGCGAGCATTAGTAAGGTACACATCAATAACATGTATATCACATATACCTTTGTTCACCTTGCCATCTTTCTTATCTGCCAAATACTTGGGGCATTTCCGCTTCCAGTGACCAGTTTGCTTGCAATAGAAGCACTCAGTTTCAGGCTTAGGTCCAGGTTTGGGTTCCTTCTCTTGAGTAGCAACTTGCTTGCCATTCTTTTTGAAGTTCCCCTTCTTCTTCCCTTTGCCATTTTTCTTGAAACTAGTGGTCTTGTTGACCATCAACACTTGATGCTCCTTCTTGATTTCTACCTCCGCAGCTTTCAGCATTGCGAAGAGCTCGGGAATAGTCTTGTTCATCCCTTGCATATTATAGTTCATCACGAAGCTCTTGTAGCTTGGTGGCAGTGATTGAAGAATTCTGTCAATGACGCAATCATCTGAAAGATTAACTCCCAATTGAATCAAGTGATTATTATACCCAGACATTTTGAGTATACGCTCACTGACAGAACTGTTCTCCTCCATCTTGCAGCTATAGAACTTATTGGAGACTTCATATCTCTCAATCCGGGCATTTGCTTGAAATATTAACTTCAACTCCTGGAACATCTCATATGCTCCATGACGTTCAAAACGTCGTTGATGTCCCGATTCTAAGCCGTAAAGCATGGCACACTGAACTATCGAGTAGTCATCAGCTTTGCTCTGCCAGACGTTCATAACATCCGGCGTTGCTCTTGCAGCAGGCCTGGCACCCAGCGGTGCTTCCAGGACGTAATTCTTCTGTGCAGCAATGAGGATAATCCTCAAGTTACGGACCCAGTCCATGTAATTGCTACCATCATCTTTCAACTTTGCTTTCTCAAGGAACGCATTAAAATTCAATGGAACAACAGCACGAGCCATCTATCTACAATCAAACATAAACAAGCAAGATACTAATCAGGTACTAAGTTTCATGATAAATTTAAGTTCAGTTAATCAAATTAATTAAAGAACTCCCACTTAGATAGACATCCCTCTAATACTCTAAATAATTACGTGATCCAAATTAACTAAACCATAACCGATCATCACGTGAGATGGAGTAGTTTTCAATGGTGAACATCGTTATGTTGATCATATCTACTATATGATTCACGCTCGACCTTTCGGTCTTCGTGTTCCGAGGCCATATCTGTATATGCTTGGCTCGTTAAGTATAACCTGAGTATTCCGCGTGTGCAACTGTTTTGCACCCGTTGTATTTGAACGTAGAACCTATCACACCCGATCATCACGTGGTGTCTCAGCACGAAGAACTTTCGCAACGGTGCATACTCAGGGAGAACACTTCTTGATAATTTAGTGAGAGATCATCTTATAATGGTACCGTCAATCAAAGCAAGATAAGATGCATAAAAGGATAAACATCACATGCAATCAATATAAGTGATATGATATGGCCATCATCATCTTGTGCTTGTGATCTCCATCTCCGAAGCACCGTCGTGATCACCATCGTCACCGGCGTGACACCTTGATCTCCATCGTAGCATCGTTGTCGTCTCGCCAAGCTTGTGCTTCTACGACTATCGCTACCGCTTAGTGATAAAAGTAAAGCATTACATCGCGATTGCATTGCATATAATAAAACGACAACCATAAGGCTCCTGCCAGTTGCCGATAACTCGGTTACAAAACATGATCATCTCATAAAATAAAATTCAGCATCATGTCTTGACCATATCACATCACAACATGCCCTGCAAAAACAAGTTAGACATCCTCTACTTTGTTGTTGCAAGTTTTACGTGGCTGCTACGGGCTTAAGCAAGAACCAATCTCACCTACGCATCAAAACCACAATGATAGTTTGTCAAATAGACTCTGTTTTAACCTTTGCAAGGACCGGGCGTAGCCATACTTGGTTCGACTAAAGTTGGAGAGACAGTCGCCCGCAAGCCACCTATGTGCAAAGCACGTCGAGGGAACCGGTCTCGCATAAGCGTACGCGTAATGTTGGTCCGGGTCGTCTCGTCCAACAATGCCGCCGAACCAAAGTATGACATGCTGGTAGGCAGTATGACTTATATCGCCCACAACTCACTTGTGTTCTACTCGTGCATATAACATCAACATAAATAACCTAGGCTCTGATACCACTGATGGGTTTCGTAGTAATTTCAAAAAAGTTCCTACGCACACGCAAGATCATGTGATGCATAGCAACGAGAGGGGAGAGTGCTGTCTACGTACCCACGCAGACCGACTGCAGAAGCGTTGACACAATGTAGAGGAAGTAGTCGTACGTCTTCACGATCCAACCGATCAAGCACCGAAACTACGGCACCTCCGAGTTCGAGCACACGTTCAGCTTGATGACGATCCCCGGACTCCGATCCAGCAAAGTGTCGGGGAAGAGTTCCGTCAGCATGACGGCGTGGTGACGATCTTGATGTACTACAGCAGCAGGGCTTCGTCTAAACTCCGCTACACTATTATCGAGGACTATGGTGGCTGGGGCACCGCACACGGCTAAGGAATAGATCACGTGGATCAACTTGTGTGTTTCTGGGGTGCCTCTGCCTCAGTATATAAAGGACCAAAGGGGGGAGGCTGGCCGGCCACATAGGGCGCGCCAGGAGAGTCCTACTCCCTCTGGGAGTAGGATCCCCCCCCCCCAATCCTAGTTGGAATAGGACTCCTTGAGGGGGGAAAGAGAGAGAGGGGGCCGGCCACCTCTCCTAGTCCTAATAGGACTAGGGGGAGGGGGCGGCGCACAGCCACCTTGGGCTGCCCCTTTCTCCTTTCCACTAAAACCCACTAAGGCCCATATAGCTCCCGGGGGGTTCCGGTAACCTCCCGGTACTCCGGTAAAATCCCGATTTCACCCGGAACACTTCCGATGTCCAAATATAGGCTTCCAATATATCAATATTTATGTCTCGACCATTTCGAGACTCCTCGTCATGTCCGTGATCACATCCGGGACTCCGAACAACCTTCGGTACATCAAAATGCATAAACTCATAATATAACTGCCATCGTAACCTTAAGCGTGCGGACCCTACGGGTTCGAGAACAATGTAGACATGACCGAGACACGTCTCCGGCTAATAACCAATAGCGGGACCTGGATGCCCATATTGGCTCCTACATATTCTACGAAGATCTTTATCGGTCAGACCACATAACAACATACGTTGTTCCCTTTGTCATCGGTATGTTACTTGCCCGAGATTCGATCGTTGGTATCCAATACCTAGTTCAATCTCGTTACCGGCAAGTCTCTTTACTCGTTCTGTAATACATCATCCCGCAACTAACTCATTAGTTGCAATGCTTGCAAGGCTTATGTGATGTGCATTACCGAGAGGGCCCAGAGATACCTCTCCGACAATCGGAGTGACAAAACCTAATCTCGAAATACGCTAACCCAACATGTACCTTTGGAGACACCTGTAGTACTCCTTTATAATCACCCAGTTACATTGTGACGTTTGGTAGTACCCAAGGTGTTCCTCCGGTAAACGGGAGTTACATAATCTCATAGTTATAGGAACATGTATAAGTCATGAAGAAATCAATAGCAACATACTAAATGATCGGGTGCTAAGCTAATGGAATGGGTCATGTCAATCAGATCATTCTCTTAATGATGTGATCCCGTTAATCAAATAACAACTCATTGTTCATGGTTAGGAAACATAACCATCTTTGATTAACGAGCTAGTCAAGTAGAGGCATACTAGTGACACTTTGTTTGTCTATGTATTCACACATGTATTATGTTTCCGGTTAATACAATTCTAGCATGAATAATAAACCTTTATCATGATTATAAGGAAATAAATAATAACTTTATGTCTCGACCATTCCGAGACTCCTCGTCATGTCCGTGATCACATCCGGGACTCCGAACAACCTTCAGTACATCAAAATGCATAAACTCATAATATAACTTTCATCGTAACCTTAAGCGTGCGGACCCTACGGGTTCAAGAACAATGTTGACATGACCGAGACACGTCTCCGGCCAATAACCAATAGCGGGACCTGGATGCCCATATTGGCTCCTACATATTCTACGAAGATCTTTATCGGTCAGACCGCATAACAACAAACGTTGTTCCCTTTGTCATCGGTATGTTACTTGCCCGAGATTCGATCGTCGGTATCCAATACCTAGTTCAATCTCGTTACCGGAAAGTCTCTTTACTCGTTCTGTAATACATCATCCCGCAACTAACTCATTAGTTGCAATGCTTGCAAGGCTTATGTGATGTGCATTACCGAGAGGGCCCAGAGATACCTCTCCGACAATCGGAGTGACAAAACCTAATATCAAAATACGCCAACCCAACATGTACCTTTGGAGACACCTGTAGTACTCCTTTATAATCACCCAGTTATGTTGTTACGTTTGGTAGTACCCAAAGTGTTCCTCCGGTAAACGGGAGTTGCATAATCTCATAGTTATAGGAACATGTATAAGTCATGAAGAAAGCAATAGCAACATACTAAACGATCGGGTGCTAAGCTAATGGAATGGGTCTTGTCAATCAGATCATTCTCTTAATGATGTGATCCCGTTAATCAAATAACAACTCATTGTTCATGGTTAGGAAACATAACCATCTTTGATTAACGAGCTAGTCAAGTAGAGGCATACTAGTGACACTTTGTTTGTCTATGTATTCACACATGTATTATGTTTCCGGTTAATACAATTCTAGCATGAATAATAAACCTTTATCATGATTATAAGGAAATAAATAATAACTTTATTATTGCCTCTAGGGCATATTTCCTTCACCAAGTCTCATGGATCATGTTCGGTGAGAAAATCACGTTCTCGAAGGTTTCATTCCGTTTGGACTCCGTTTGGTATTCATTTTCTTCAAAACCCTAAAATAGGCAAAAAACAGCAATTCTGGGTTGGGCCTCCGGTTAAAAGGTTAGTAACAAAAATAATATAAAAGTGGATAATAAAGCCCAATAATGTCCAAAATAGTAGATAATATAACATGTAGCAATCAAAAATTATAGATACGTTGGAGACGTATCAAGGCGTCGCCGTTATAGCACCCCGTAGCCCTGGTCGAAGCATATCCCGTTGTCACCGCCCCTTGGTCGCCAGCGAGAAGGGATGGTCACCGCGCAGAGCCATTGCGAGCTTCGTGCGGGGAGGGTAGGCGTGGTGCTGCGACCGAAGGCGGGTGGGGGGAGGCGGGCGGGATGGGGAAGGGGTGGGGAGGAGGGGGCAGAAGAAGAGGGTGGCGCACGCACCGGCGAGCTGGGCGATATGTGGGGGAGCTACAATGAATGAGACGCGAGGAAGAGGGAGACCGACCCAATGTTCCGCCGGTGCCTCGGCCCCAAACGTTTCCCTTTATTTTATTTTAGCAAAGATAGCTAGACTTTATTAATCAATAGTAATGTTCACCGGAATTACATCTGAATCATGCTGAAATTTGGGATGGGCTTATGCGGGTATATGGCACTAGGTGTAGTGGGATGTTTAGTCCCACCCCGCTAGTGGAGAAGGAGTTGGACCTCTTTATAAGGTTTTCTCTTCTACATGCTATTCGAGCTTGAAAATATAATAGGCCCTTGCGCGCTCCTCCTCCGCCGCCGCCCGCGCCGCCCCGCGGGTTGCGGGGCTGAACCGAGCTCACACCTACGCGTTTAATTTTGCCAGTCACTAACAGAGAGTTTCTGAAAGCTGGGCCATAGTCTGAGACGTCGGATCGTGGGCTTTCACGGACTCGGACGTGGGTCGCGCCCACATTTCTCCACACGACTGCGCCTATATAAGTGTACGGTGTCTCCCAACCCTAGCTGCCATGAATAGATCACATCTGTTCACGTGCACGCCCATCGTCATTGCTTTGCTGCTGCTGCCGCCGGTGACTCCATCCGTCCGCCATGTACACGGTTAACGGGAGAGGAGTTCTCTGAAACCCCACCCTTCTGGTTCCTGTACGGGAGAGGGGCGAATAGGTTTTTGGGCAGCGACTACGTGACTGCTCGCCTCCGATCCACTACTTCCTCTATGTCCGCGTCGTCTTCATCATCACCATGTCCATCGACGCCGAACGTGTTGCCGCCGAGAAGCTCGAGGCCGACAAGAAGGCCGCTGAGGACGCTGCTGTCGCCACCACTGTCGCGGCCTCTGCATGGCCTACTGGAGGGTATAACTCGTTTATCCCGCTCCTACTGTTTTCTGTTTTAGCCATGCTAGCATTATACATAGATCTTTTTGCAATTAGCGTAGTATGTGCTTGCTTGACTGAATATTAGTATGCGTTTATTTGTGTCAATGCCATGCTAGTAATTTACTCGTGGATTAAGTTAATCGAAAAATGGTCTATTTACTCAACAATCCTAAAACCTATTATGTGTACGATTTTTTCGGCGAGTGGCTTTGCCGCATCACTGAAATTGGATAAGTTTACCGGTACATATTTTAAGCGTTGGCAGACAAAGACAACCTTATGTCTCACAGCTATGAACGTGTTCTGGGTCACCAGTGTTCCTTCAGGAACGATTGCTCCTACACAGGAGAAGGCGTTAAAGGAAGCTACCTCGTGTTCCTAGGAGCAGTTCTTAGTGTGATCCGAGATAAGTTGGTCGACGCATATTTACATGTGCATGTTGCTAAGGACTTGTTGGAGGCGCTCGAATCTAAGTTCGAGGCCACCGACGCTGGGAGCGAAATGTATGTTATAGAGCTGTTCCATGATTACAAGATAGTTTAAAACCGTCCTGTACTGGAGCAGGCTCATGAGATAATATGCATCGTTAAGGAGCTTGAACTTCTTAAATGCGAGTTACCGGACAAGTTTGTCGCGGGCTGCATAATCGCTAAGCTCCCTAATTCCTGGAGGAACTTTGCCACCACTCTGAAACATCAGAGGCGTGAATTCTCTGTGGAGGATGTCATCGGCCATCTGAGTGTTGAGTAGAATTCGAGGGCAAATGACTCACATGGAAAAGGGATCAAAGGAACCTCTGTCGCCAACATGGTGAACGAGAGGAACCATAACTCCCACAAGCCCAAGGGAAAGAACGGTGTCCAACACAATACCGACTTTAAGAAGAAGGGTAAGAAGACCTTTAAGAAGAACAAGAATCATGAGGGCTGCTTTACTTGTGGTTCGGTTGAACATTGGGCCAACAAGTTCCCAAACAAGTACAAGAAGCCGAGACATGACTCTAAGTCTGTCAACATGATTGTGGGCAACAATGAAAATGGTGCATCTGTGTACGGTAATTTATTTACTATTTTTCCAGTGTTTCAGCCCACCGACTAGTGGGTGGACACAGGTGCAGGTGTGCATGTGTCTGCTGACATTTCATTGTTTTCTTCTTAACAGGTCACAGGCCACGGGTCCGTATTAATGGGGAATGGCGCGAGTGCTTCTATTCATGGTGTTGGCATGGTTGATCTAATGTTTACTTCGGGAAGGATCGTGCAGCTGAAGAACGTGCATCATGTCCCCGCCATTAAGAAGAACCTCGTTAGTGGCTCCCTTCTATGTAGTGAAGGGTTTAAGTTGGTTTTCAAGTCTAATAAATTAGTTGTTACGAAATATGGACTCTTTGTTGGAAAAGGTTATGAGACCGGAGGAATGTTCTGCCTTTCCCTCGTAGATTTTTGTAATAAAGTCGTGAACCATATTCATTCGAATGTTAATGAATCTGAAGTTTGGCATTCACGTCTTTGTCACATTAGTTTCGGTGTTATGACGCGGCTAGCTAAGTTGGATTTAATCCTGAGTTTCACTTTAGCCAAAGGTTCTAAGTGCCTTTAATGTGTACAAGCTAAGCAACCTCACAAGCCTCACAAGGCCGCGGAGGAGAGACACTTGGCACCATTAGAACTCATACATTCTCATCTTTGTGAGATGAATGGTATGTTGACTAAAGGTGGAAAGAAATACTTCATGACATTGATAGATTATTCCACTAGATATTGCTATGTATATCTGTTAAATACTAAATATGAGGCTCTACACTACTTTAAAATATATAAGGCAGAAGTTGAGAATCAACTTGAAAAGAAAACTAAACGAGTCCGGTCAGATCGTGGTGGAGAGTACTTGTCGAGTGAGTTTGATTCCTTTTGTGCAGAACACTACATTATTCATGAGAGGACGCCTCCGTATTCACCCCAGTCAAACGGAGTTGCCGAGCAGAAAAACCGTACTCTAACTGATTTGGTTAATGCCATGTTAGATACATCGGGTTTATCCAAGGCAAGGTGGGGGAGGCTATATTGAGGTCATGTCATGTCCTGAATAAAGTTCCGACAAAGGATAATGAGATCACTCCGTATGAGAAATGGGCGAAGAGAAGGACAACACGCTCGTACTTGCGTACTTGGGGCTGTTTGGCGAAAGTCAATGTGCTGATCCCCAAAAAGCGTAAGCTTGGACCCAAGACTGTGGACTGCATTAATATGGGCTATGCTAAGAACAATGTTGGTTATAGATTTCTAGTACTGAAATCTGAGGTACCTGACCAGAAGGTCGGTACAATTATGGAGTCTAAGGATGCTACATTCTTTGAGGATATTTTTCCTATGAGATATGCAAAGCACTTCTAGACAGGAATCTGAGGAGACTCCTAAGCCTGCCATTCCTATGGAATATTATGAATGAACACATGATGAAAATCCTGAGGAGAATGATGAGGAAACCCTTGGTAGGGGCAAGAGACAAAGGACTGCAAAGATCTTTGGTGATGATTTCTTCGTGTACCTCGTGGATGATACTCCCACTTCAATTTCAGAAGCGTATGCCTCTCTAGAAGCTGACTACTGGAAGGATGCGGTCCGTAGCGAGATGGATTCCATCATGGCTAACGGGACATGGGAGATCACTGACCGTCCATATGGTTGCAAACCTTTGGGATGTAAGTGGGTGTTCAAGAAGAATCTTAGGCCCGATGGTACGATTGAAAGCTACAAGGCTAGGCTTGTGGCCAAGGGCTATGACTAGAAAGAATAGGAAGATTTCTTCGATACTTATTCACACTACAAAAAAAGACACATCCATGACATTTTGGGCCGAACGAATTTTTTTCCTGTCATACATATGACACCTCTATGACGATAATTGTGACAAAACCTGGTATCATCATAGATGTGGTGGGCTCCTACTTCTATGACAAAAAATCATGACAGAAAATGGGCTTTTCATCCTGGGCGGGCCGGAGACGCAGCTGCATGACATTCTTTGGGCCGTCTATGATGGAAAAAACCATGGTAGAAGCGAGGGGGAGGAAAATTTCAGGGAGTTCCTGGTTACGGTGGGAGGTCAGGGGCCGAGCGATGCGCGTTTCTCTCGTACACGTATGCGCGTGTGTGCGAGGCGTTGGCTCTAACTGAACCCGAGCGAGGCGTTGGGCTCTAACTGAACCCGAGCGATTGCACTGCAGGCTACGCGTTACTGAACCCGATCGATTGATCGATGGCTGTTAACTGAACCCGATCGAGCGATTCCTTGGCTACTGCTGCTAACTGAAGCCGATCGATGGGATGAACAGTGAGCATTGCGCACCGCGGGGGGG
>NC_057800.1:137360428-137366102 GCF_018294505.1 Triticum aestivum | reverse complement strand
TGAATAGTAGATGGTGGAGAGGTGCCCGTGGAGGGGTGGATGAACAGGACCCCGTGGTGTGGAGGGCAGGATGAACAGTAGACGGTGGAGGGGTGCCTGTGGAGGGTGGTTGAACAGGACCCCGTGGTGTGGAGGGCTGGATGAACAGTAGACGGTGGAGGGGTGGTTGAACAGTAGCCGGTGGAGTAGCGCGCGGTGGAGGCTGGATGAACAAGAGCCCGTGGAGGCTGGAGGAGGTCGACGGTGGATGAACAATAGCTCGCGGAGGCTGGAGGGGGTCGACGGTGGAGATGAACAGTATCCTGTGGAGTCCCGTTTTGCGGTACGCCACACCCCTCCCGATGAATAGGACCCCCGTTTCGACCGTAGCGCTCCAACACAAGTCTGTTTCCTCCATTTTGTGGTACGCCACACCCCTCCCGATCAACAGGACCCCCGTTTCGACCGTAGGAGGTCAGTTTCCTCCGTTTTGTGGTACGCCACACCCCTCCCGATCAACAGGACCCCCGTTTCGACCGTAGGAGGTCTGTTTCCTCCGTTTTGCGGTACGCCAGGCCTCGTTTCCATCACCTCTTCCGTCCAAGCCCTCCCGATGAACATGACCACGCATTCCGTTCTGACCCATGAACACGATGACGACGCTGTTTCTCCGTTCCGACCCACCCATGTACACGAGCCCTCGCCGTACGTATGCGCGAGTAGGCGTTCTAGACCCCGCCCATATGTACACATACGTGGCCGTATTTTCTTTCTTGCACCCTGGCCGCCTCTACTATGACACGTGCGCGCCTCTACATCCACCAGTATATATGTACGTACACGTTCACGACCAGAATGACAACGCTACGTACGCTTCGACCAGGTGGGTCCCGACTGTCAGGCACTTCCTTGCCTGCGAAGATGTAGCTGGTGGGTCCCAGCAGTTAGGAGGGAGAATCATTTTTTTGCCCGGACGCACTTCCTTGCGTGCGAAGGTGTAGCTGGTGGGTCCCAACACTCAGGGGGAAACATTTTTTTCATGAAATACGGTGGCTTGTCCGATGGGTCCTTGCTGTCAAGCGGAGGAATCATTATTTTCCACATAATAAGGAGGCACTTCCTTGCTGCCGCCGTGGACCCAGCTGTCAGCCTCTCCACGTACAGTCCATATCCGATGGAAGTCGTTCCTCGACCATGTTGACCACGCCACGCCGAGAGCACCAGGGCGGTGGACGACGGCGAGGCCTAGTAAGGGGACGACGCGGAGCCGGTGAAGACGCGGCAGTGGATGCCCACGCGGCCGTAGAGGAGTATGAGGGTTCACTCGTTCGGCTGCGGTGTGAGGCTGCCGTCATCGCAGGGTCTGGCCAGCGGTGGGAATAGTAGGGGGCGGTGAGGCCTCCGCGGCAGCACAGCCGGCCACGGGAGGCAGGAGCAGGCGGCACGACCGGCGCTGCTTTGGGCGGCTGGAGCAAGAAGACCAGAGGTTGAAGAAGCGCTACGGCCGTTGGATGGACATCATACGGTCACTGGAGCTAGAATCGTTCATATTGACTATGTTGACAAAGCCCTTCGTCCCCGTCAACTTAGTAGGCCCACAAGTCAGCCTCCCACCAAGGTGGGTCCCAGCTAGCCGGGGGAGTATTCATTTTTTGTGCGTAATAAGGAGGCACTTCCGTTGGGTTCGAGCTGATAGCGGGGGGAATGTTTCGACTGTACGAGGCCTCGCCATCGCCGGAGAATATTAGCAGGTGTGGGTGAAGAGGGATGGCTAGGCCAGCGATGGGAGTACAGTGGGGCGGTGAGGCCTGCGCGGCAGCCGAGCCGGCCACGTTGAGGAGGGAGCAGGCAGTCCCGCCGGCGCCTGTTTGAGCGGCTGGAGCAGGAAGAGCAGAGATTGAAGAAGCACAACGGCCGTTGGATGGCCATCCAACAGTCACTGCTTGTGTGTCAACCTTTTTTTTGGGAAAGCCTCAAATCTGTGGGAAATAGCATACATCCCATCTGCCATTATTTCTAATAATTTACAGCCCATTTGCTCATTATTAAGGTTTTTTGGAGCCCATATTCTTTTTGTTAGCATTACAACCCATATTGTGGCCACGGTTAAAAAATTATACGAAATTTTGCATATTTCGGTGCTGTCCGAACTGGTTTTAATCCCGAAATTTCGACTCACATTCAAACTGATTTTGAAAATAAATGTATATCAATATAAAATCCAAAAAATTCTCCATGCATAAAAATTAATGTAATTTCAAATCTCGAAATGAAAAAAAGATATTTGAAACTAATTGCCGGTTTGATGTGTTTTAAAAATGTACAGCCCATTTCTCATTACCGATGGGCCATTTTCTCGGCCAGCCGAATGAAAGCTCTCCTCCTCATCTTGAAAGATTTGCAGCCCAACAGGCCTGTCAAAGCGACTTACTTGGAAAATCACACAAAAACTGGGCTGTGGCCATGGACCCAGCTATCAGCCTCTCCACGTACAATACTCTTCTGATGGAATGTCGTTGACCACGTTGACCACGCCGCGTTGAGAGCACCAAGGCGGTGGACGACGGCGAGGCCTAGGAAGGGGATGACGTGGAGCCGGGGAAGATGCGGCAGTGGATGCCCACGCGGAGAGGAGTACGAGGGTTCACTGGTTCGGCTGCGGTGTGAGGCTGCCGTCGCCGCAGGGCCTGGCTAGCGGTGGGAGTAGTAGGGGCGATGAGGCCTCATCGGCAGCATAGCCGGACACTGGAGGCAGGAGCAGGCGGTCTCCCCGGCGCTGGTTTGGGCGGCTGGTGCAAGAAGAGCAGCGATTGAAGAAGCAGCAGGACCGTTCGATTCAAATCCAACGGTTACTGCTGCTAGAATCGTTTGTTGAGTAAGTTGACAAGACTTGCGTACGCGTCAACTTAGTAGGCCCACAGGTTAGCCTCCCAACCGGTGCACCCTAGATGTCAGTGGGAGGAATCATTTTTTTCGCGTAATAAGGAGGCAGTTGATTGCGTGCGGCCAGGCCAGCAGAGGGAGTAGTGTGGGCCGGGGAAGCCTGCGCGGCATCACAGCGGGCCACAAGAGGAGGGAGCAGGCAGTCCCGCCGGTGCTAGTTTAGGCAGCTCGAGCAGGAAGATCAGAGATTAAATAAGCACGTCGGCCGTTGGATGGACATCCAACACTAACTGCTGCTAGAATCGTGTGTTCACTTACAAAGCCTTTCGTAAACAAGTCAGCCTCGAAATCCGTGGCGTGTACAGCCCATTTTCTATTATTTTTATACTTTTTATTCATTTTCTAATTCATATGGAATTTATTGCAGCCCGTTTTCCATTTTTAGAATTGTTGGCCATTTTCTGGACAGTACCAGGGTCAAAAAATTAACTAAATATGTGGGAAATTTTGAAAATTCGCAAATTTTGCTGGGGAACGAAATATTCTTAATCCAAAAATTAATAGCCATAGTAAAAATATTAAAATAAATTAGTACTATGTCATGTTAAATCCAATGAAATACGTATAAGATATCAGTGAAGAACAAAAACAAAAAAAGAAATTTATATCCCATTTGCTATAAATTTTTTGGAATTTTCAACCCCTTTTGATATTACTTTTAACGGACATTGACCATACTCTTAAGCCAGACCGGAATGCATCCCTCCTTGTCTTGAAAGATTTGCAGCCCAGTAATTCGGAGAAAACAAATAGGCCTAGCTTGGGTGTTCTTCAAAAAGAAATACTGGCCTAGCTATTTTCCCAAAGAACTAGTGCATGAGCATTTAGCTTTATTTATTTATGTTTAGGGGACCATGAGCATGTACCTAGGCCGGATTCATGTGAGAGACTCCCTTCCAGTTAATTATGGGCTTCCCTATTGGGCCTTCATAAGTGGGCTGCATGTTATCAACAAGTGGAAAATGTGTTCCGAGTTTCAAAAAAAATGTGTTCCGTATGATAAATAGTATGCGGTACATACGGTACGGGGCACTAAAGGATCGAACCGTGCAAAGACTTCCAAAACATTGTGTTTGCTGTTCTAACAACATATTTATTCAACCAACAGACGAAATATACTACCGATTGTACATTGAAAACAGCAGCAGCAGCAACCAGGGCTGGGGGTGCAACAGAAGCAGTAAGCAGGCCAGAAGAGTGAAGATGTACCTCTCTCTTCCAAACCAAACATCAGCCATCATTACAAATGGGCTACCAAAAAAGAACAAGTGTATGCGTCAAACTAAATAAAGTTCCTACTACACCAAGTGTACGCATCTAACTAACTGGCTCAGTTAGACGTTACTATTTATTAAGCTGTGGAGATTGGCTGACGGCTTGAACCAGATGGGTGCCTGACGGGGGAAACTCCAGCCAGCAGGTCCAAGTCTGATACTTGAGAACCTCTCTCCTACTTTGGGCTGCAGAGCGTGGCGGCACATATCATGGTATGGTGCATGCAGAGACGCATGGTACGCTGTGTACACACAGTTTTGCCTGATGAATGAAACCACGCTGCCATCATGATCCTTGCCGTCGGTTATCTCCTGGTTAATCGGATAATTCAGTCCGACAAAAAGAGAGCGTGTACCAAGGCTACTTACCAGCGTCCAGTCAAAAATTCCTGAAGGCCCAGAGAAGCTGGGATCCTGCTCAAAGACCTTGCAGTGACTGTGATTGTATTCCGCGAAACAACACGTCCGGTACGTGCGAACCATCATCAATCTTTCGCCGTCGTCTGATCGGGCCACGAACCACTTGCAACTGCCATGCCGCTTTTCTTTGAAAGGTTCTAGGATTAGGAAGGGTAGGGACACCAGGCGGCCTACAACATCATATCAAGTTGGAGTCAAATAAAAAAGGGCTCTTGGTTTAGTGAATCTTAAGAACAACATGTTATGAGCATGAATATTTTTTCAGCAAATGTTGATAGTAATATAAGCAAGCCATCATGATATCATAGGAAAGTAACATACTGCTGTAACAGCCGTTTGTAGCGATGACTGGAGTAGGCCAGCAATACGTCCAGCCATAGAAGGAGTCGACAGCGTAAATGAAGCCCTTGTGTTCAATTGCATCAGAGAACCATGGAGGATGTATGATCCTGCGATGGACGTGCATATTTATGCACTTACCATACCGAAGTGACCTGTCAGATAGGCGAGACCGCGGTTGAAGAACGCAATTAGCCTGAAGTCTTTATAATTCGCAGATCTTGTGGGCACTTGGCAGATTACAACCTTGAGCAAATCAAACTTGGTATCATGTTGGCTACTATAAGATTCCGAGTATTCTAGGTCACGGTGCCAAAGCAATGCAGTGTTAATCGAAGGAAGGGGGATCAATCGCCGGGTGTAGACCTCCACGAGCATCCAACTACCGCGACCGTCGACGAGCACCATCCAAGACGTGTTCATGCCGACCTAGTACATACCGTTAATGTAGTTGAGGCTGACGGGGATCGGATCGCAGTCAAGGGGGTTGATGCTTGTCATCCTACAATCGTTATGCTGCGTGACACGCCATTTCTGAAGATCAGGCGGCATCAGCAAGCAAGGAGCTGGCTTAAAAAGCTCCGGCCTGAGGGCTTTGAGTAAACGGTACAGCCCCGACGAGCACGCGGCGAGCAGCATGGTACTAAGATTGTCCACACGCGAAACAATGAGCTTGATTACCTTTGTGAGGAGCGAATTCCAGCCACTCTTTCGGCGGA
>NC_057800.1:137345277-137360171 GCF_018294505.1 Triticum aestivum | reverse complement strand
CGCCTTAGCGGGGATGGAACATTGGACGAGATTATGTGCGGATAAAGATGGATAAGCGAATATGTGCTACGGGAAGTGGACAGGTGATGATGACTACAGCACGCCGCTTGACTTACGAGACACATACCAACAGCGTAGGGTCATGTCGATGCCAGACAACTTGCTTGAGTGATCACAGTACTGGTACTCCCTGCAGTGCTATGCCCTAACTTGCTTGAGTAGAGTAGTAGAGTAGGACTCTCCTCTACTACTAGCACCAGAGGAGTAGTATATTCTAATCTAAAATAGTTACAAACTTTAATGCCCGAGCATGGAACGACTACGAACCATGCTCAAAGACCGTGTCTACGTGGTGTTTGGACATGGGCGACAACCTCAACGCCAACGGTGCTGCTCCCGTTGCACCGTATGTTTTTCTATCCTTCCTGTTCGAAATCGTGGTAGAATTCATGTTTCTACTCTGTATCCTACTACTATGCTAGTGCACATTATTAGTTTCATCTCTGTTATAGCCGCCATGATTTATTTTGTGCTTATTCGGATTAGATCTCGTAGTAACTTGCTCATATATTCAACTGGCGCAACGTCCCCTACAGCCACTCCTGTTTCATGGACGGCCTGGTCGATGTTGGAATTTTGCTAGTAGGCCTTTATAAGGTGAGCTCTTCTACAACTTGTATGAGCATGAGAAGAGGAGACCTACACGCGTGGGCGGCGACACTGGCTACACCGAGCATACTTGGACTCTGTGGAGCTGGGACTTTCCCGCCGATGTGGACATGGAAAACCCATGGTGTTATTTGGACTCCAACAATGTGCACGGGGACTCCAAGGAGGTTCACCTGGACATCTGCATTTTCAAGTTAAATGTTGATCATTAGTCTTCGCTCAATGTAATCCGTTGTCTAAGCATGTGGAGACTTCCATGCATGATCTTGCTCTATTGGAGTAACGCGCATGAATAAAAGTGTATCCATTTATGGTTTAGTCTAGAATCTTCCATGTATGAATTTTTACTACATTACTAGTGAAAGACTTATGATGAACCATTTCTTACATATCCTCTGCCCCCTCCCAAGTCATCCTGATTTAATCCCTCCGTCTAGGTGTATAAGGGCATGGTTAATACTTCAATAGTATAGCCAACTGTTGGCTACAAGAAAGTGCCATGTCATCTGCAGCCAACATGTATAACAATGATACTCAAAAACTAATTCTTGAAGATCATTTCCTGCAAAGCACAATAATAGTTATTTCTTAACATGTTTTGGATGCAGGTTGAACAGTTGAATGCTTTTGTTTGCAAAAGATACTTTTTATCTACTTCACCCGGATGTTTGTGAGCTCTAGAAATGAAATAATATCTAAACAAACCTATCCAAATGAACTAACCGAGGCATGTCCATCTTAATTTTCTCTTGCAAGTCGTGTGTGGTCCCTTCATCGTGAAAATGCTCTAGCCGTCGCATTGATTTGCATGCATGGATAGCACCACCATATTTTCAAAGGAGGAGCGAGCTCTATATTTTAGCCAAGGCATGCATGATTTGAGGAATTATGGTTGGGCATGCATGTAGAAAAGGGAGGAGAGTAATTTTCATGCGAGGGATTAAAGGAAGGGAGGCTAGCGGCTAGGCATTCAAAGGAGGCTGCATGCAAGATTACACGGGATCCAGATACTAGTCCCGAAACCCGTTCCTCTTTTTGCGGACATGCCTTGGTACGAAAGATTGACAAGTTAGGCCCTATAAAAATGGATGGAGGGAGTAGTAGTACGTGTAGAGGGCGGCGCTGCACGGGAGTCTCACCTCTCACCCCGCTCGTGGCGTGGCAGTAAAGCCGTCATATCACAAAACCCAACCACTCCCAGTAATAAGTGGCCTGGTAAAATAAACGGACAAGCAACCATCACATCCCTCCGTCTTTTTTGCATTTCATCTCTCTGCATTTACTTTTTCCGGTTCATCTCGCACACTCGATCCCTAGCTACTACTCCTAGGGCCAGTTCTTTTGGCGGCATCCCCAACTTTTCCCACAAGACTAGTCACAGTGGAGAGTAACAATAAGGCGCCTCACTCATTTATTTGGGCTTCTAAACTACTATTCCATCCTGGTTTATTCCTCACCATTGTAATTTGTGCTAAATTTTGACCAAAGATTTAACTGGTTTTTCCTCACCATTGTAATTTGTGCTAAATTTTGACCAAAAATTCGACATAGATTACAATGGGGACCAATAAACCAGGACGGAGGTCGTAGTTATGGGATTACTAATCTAGAAGCCTAAAAGAACTGGCCCCTGGTACTCCTACTAGTAGTAGTACTCAAGTTGGAATTCCAATTGCACGGCATAACCTGTTACGCAAAAAATTCGATACAGGGTGTAGGAAGCGGTTTGGGAATTTGCATGACTTTCCAACCAGTGAGATACTCCGTACAAAGTACGACAGAGAAATAACCACAGAGAAGGAAGCTAAAAGTAAACAATCAAACGAGCATTTTTGCATTTGTTTTGCATTGAATCGTTTCACAAGCTTGACTAGTGTTGTTTTTCCACTTTTACAAAAACCGCATCGTAATGTTAAAACGTGCATTTGCACGTACATAAGTAATAGTAGTACTCCCTCCATCTAGGTGTATAAGTCTTCCCTCCTTCCTGTTCACGGTGCACAACCGAAGATGACTTATTGACCTGGACGGAGGGAGCAGCACACTCTGCAAGCATATATCGAGAGAGACGTTTAGTGTGATAGTATATAGTAAAGTTTGTGCTATATGCACGTACTTGTAAAATGCGTACGAATACACAAGGTTTCCAAACTTTCCCTTTTACATACTTAATTAAGGATGCTAAAAATTCCTGAATGTTCGGGATTTATCATTTGCGTCCCAAAACTAATGAGATCGCCTTACGAAACAAAAATTATACTCCTCCTAAAAGCCACGGCGCTCGCAGGAGCGCTTGCGGCGCGCCACAAGTGCCCTGGTGCGCGGCCATTTCCCAGCGCGCCAACACAATGCCTCTTCCTCAGCCTCGCAACTCGTGAGGTGCTGATTGGCGGCATGCCGGCGGGCGATCGTGATCTCACCGGTGTGGTGATCCTGTGCCAACAGGTACTCCTCCTCGCTGGAAGCGTGCACCCGGTCCACGTACCGCCCAGCGTAGATGAGGCGCTTGGGCCCAACTGCACTCAGGGCGTCGGCACGGGCGTCCTCCGCCACCCTCACGGCCCTCGCACGAGCCTTCTGCCAAAGAGCCAATTGCCTGACTCTCTCGGACGCGATATAGGCCTCCCAGGCAACTTGTTTCGCGGTGCGCTTCTCTTCCTCGGCCTTCTTCTCTGCCTCTATTTTGGCGCGCTCTGCTGGAGGCAAAGCCTCCCACAAGGCGACATCCATTTCTTTCCAAAGCTCCTCAAGGCTGGGGGGCTCGGCGGGCGGGGCGGCGTTCTCCTCGTAGCGGGGAGCCGACGCGTCCTCCGGCGCGCGTGCTAGCGAGATTGGGAACGCCGACGCGTCCACCTCGACGTGTCGCAGCAAGGAGCGGAACGCTGACGCGTCCTCCTCGACTAGTGGAGGCGAGGAACGGAACGGCGACGCGTCGCGTAGCCGCAAGGAGCGGAACACCGACGCGTCCTCCTTGACTAGTGGCGGCGAGGAACGGAATGGCAATGCGTGACTGTCCGCGCGGTGTTGCGAGGGGCACCTAGGGCTTGGGAGGGGCGATGCCATGGTGGTCGACGTGAGAGGGAGGGGGAGGAGATAGCGATGAACGTGAACGTGAGGGGGAGGAGATAGCGATGTCGTGGGAGGCGCAGTATTTATAGCGAGCAATGGCACACCTACGTAAGATATGGACTGAGCTGCACTGACTTAACTGCAGGTCCAGTTGCGTCACTAACATGTGGGCCAGACCCATGTTGGGCCCATATGTCAGTGACCGAATGCACCTGCAGTTAAGTAACAACTACATGGGCATATTTGTTGGAGTAAATTACGGGGGAGCGAAGGGGTGGAAATATTGCTGGTCACAACAGATTGGATGAGTGTGGGGGGAGGAGAGTCATGCATGCAGATTTTTTTCACATGGGGTGGAGTGGTGGGACCGCCGGAGGGAGAAGGAGAGTTTGGCAGGCATATTATTTCCACACATGGAGAGGAAAAGATTTTGAGACGAACGGGCTTCCTGCAGGTATGGGGAACGGTGCATAATAAGTCATCTTGCATGCCGGGCTAGGTATAGTCTCAAGTCATTAAAAACAAGCACGCCCCACACATGTTCATATTTCAAGGTGCACTAAATTATTGCATGCGATGATTAAGGCTGGCCATAATGGTGGTATCTTAGCACACGGGAATAGCAAACATGCTGATGTGGCAAAGAATTAAAGAAGAGAGGGGGTTAGAGTAACTAGTGTTCATGCATGCATTGGTAAACACATTTTTTTGTGGAGAACGACAGCACTAGTTGAGTACTTTTGCAGACTTCAAAAACTATTCCACAATGTGTCAACATTCACAATGTCAAATCAATATTTTTACACTCATTATAAAATGTAGTTCTCATACTCATTATAATCAGTACTCCCTCCGTCTAGGTGAGCAAGTCATCTTAGATTGTGCACTGTGACCAAGGAGGAGGGGAAAACGAGAGATCTCAATGTTTATTTGCTAATTAATAGCATTGCATGCAATGAACTAACCACTACATGTCGTGTTTGGTAGTCTCAAATCATTAAAAGCATGCACACCCACATCTCCTATTGGTTGATATGTCAAGAAACAAGAAACGAGGTAGAAGCTAATGCACTGCGCCTAAGTGTTTTGGGAATATTGTATCGAATGAGTGTACTGGTGTGGCTGGTTAATTAATATAAGGTGGTGTTCAAAAAAAGTATAAATTTGGTCAAACACATTGCAAACGGTTAACGGGAGTAAAAAGGACGAGAGGGAGCATCATGCATGCGGAGTAGGCAAAAAAAATTGCTTGTCTAAAAAAAGGCAAAAAAAATTGCTCATTTATAGCCGGTCGAAGTCTCCAAGGGCGCGACCGCGCGAGGGAGGTGAAGGTCATGGGAGGCGCGGCGTTTGACGGAATTAAGTGAAGTTACATCCACACGTCGGCATGGCGTGCGAACAAGCATAAGCTATACCGTTAGGCCTACAATATGGGTCTAGTAGACATGACATCTAGTGGGTCCCACATAGTTCTCGAGAACTCTTTGGGGGCTTACAGCCGTTTATCCACAGGGCAAGCCAGCAACCACACGCCGTTCGCACGCCCTACTCGTCCCCGTCTTCTACCTTACAACAGTTTGCTCCCAGTCATCCCGTCCTTTCACATTAGTTTGCTCCCAGTTTTTTTGTGGGGTACAACAGTTCAACTTCTCCTAACCCTCCTCCAAAATCCTTGGCCTCCCAAATCTCCATGGTCGCCGCTGAGTACCAGGTTAGAGCCATCACCGGCGATCAGTTCATCTACACATGTGTATCCGAGACGGTTAAAGCATGGCTTGCTTGCTTCCTACACATGTTCAACAGTTCAACAGATGAGTGGGTTGCTAGGCTAGATGTTGAGTACACCACAATCCTGGGATGAGAGAAGGATCTAAAGGACAAAGAAAGGAAGAAGCCCGTCGTGATCTAGGTTTGCGTACATAACGTTTGCTTGGTCTACCACATATGCCATGCCGACGTTGAGTGCGAGGATTTTAAGAACTTCCTCAAGGACAAAAGAGTGAAATTCGTTACTGTAGGCTTTAAGAACGACAGTGACGTCCTGCGTCGGATAGGTCTCGTTGTAGGCCAGCCCTTCGATCTCCACAAGGCAAGTCTGGTGTCCTCCTCTCAACCTTCAATGCTGACCCTGGCAGCAGCCATGATTGATCCTTCATACGCTAAACTGAAGAAACCTCATCACGAGTTTCATCATGCATGGGAGTCGAAGACATTAGATGAAGATCACATCCTTTACGCAGCAATGGATGCCTCCCTTTGTTTAAATATCTACAAGGGTTGGATGAAGAAGCAGAGCTCAGTGTCCGGTTCAAGCAAAGAAGCGCCGGCGAAGAGGAAGAGGAAGAGGGACGAGGACGAAGTCGAGGACATGGACTCGGACTCCAAATAGGTGGCAGTGCCGTCGCTCATGCTGGTTCTACTCCAGTGTCAAGCGGACTAGTTTCTTATTAGTTTATTTTCAAGGGTGTGTTGTGCTGAGGCCCCAGCAGAACTATGTTTATGTTCTTTCTAGTTATTTGAACTCTTTAGTACGTATAGTAGTACTAGTACTATGTCTTACTACTGTTCTTCTTGCAGTTGGTACTACTACTCGTATCTTTGTGTTCCTACTGTACTTAATATGTTCGTACTAGTAGTATAATTTGGGTCAGTCGATTCGTGAAAGAAGTTCGACGGAGCGAAGGAAGAAGACGACAGAAGAGGTGGAAGAAGCCCTTCTAGCCATCCATGTTGCATCAAACGGCTCACATGAGTCGACTAACCCAAATTGCTCCTTCAGATTGCAGGATCCACATGGCATTCAAGGTCTCGAATGTAGATTCCGCGTCCGCACCCGGTTTGCGGGCTCGACGCGCGTGCAACCGGCTTCCGCCGTGACAGCCACCATGTGTGCCTCCTCCGCACGGGCGGAGACGACAATGACACGCTAGTTCCTCCTCGCCGGCGTGCTGGACCACGCGCTCGTCCTCCTCTTCGTACGCTGCGTGCATAGACGCGGCTCCACCAGCTGCTCGCGTGCTTGGCAGCACTGTGGCATCACGAGGTGGGACTGCAGACGACGTGAGCGGGCGAGCCTTCGGCTTCATGGCACAGGGATGGCGGCGACACGGCGGTGATGGGCGAGAAATTGTTAGCCGGAGCAGGCGGGCGCCGGCATGCGCAATGGCAGCGGTGGCATATTAATGAGTGCGCTTGTGGGAGCTTACTTTAGTTTTAAATATAAGGTTGGTCAAACTTAAAAGAAAACCGTACTAGTACATGTAAACATTAGACTTAGGCAACACTTTTATTAGTTAGTACCACAGCCACGATACGGAATCCTATGCAAGCGCGTGAACCGCGGCCGCGCGGTCGATCAAACGGTGCGTCACCATGTCGCGCTCGAAGGACATCCACCGAACCTTTTTGTGTGTGTGAAAATAATCCTCGAGTATTACTCATCTTTTTTTTCCTGTGAAAGTTCTTGACGCTGCAATTTTTCCATATATTTGAATTTAGCTGCAGTTTGTGTTTATTTGGATTTGGACGTTGTAGGTGCGCCCTAGTTTTTTTTAATACTGATTTTGTGTGTGTGACTGAGAGAGAACGTGTGTATGTGTCCATATGTGTGTTGTGGCGGAAGGGCAATGTGGAGACGGTGTGCATGTGATATAGACATAGAGAGGTGTGAATGTGCAAATGATCTTGCATGAGTGAGACATAGACAGATGCCGATACGTTGTGTATACATGAGAGAACGGTCTTCTAGTTTACTTGTGTGTGTGTATGTGTGTGTGTGAGAGAGAGAGATAGAGAGAGGAGCATCCGTAACACAACAACCATCTCTCTTGATTCGTCCGTCCCTCGCACAGTTGCATGCAACACATGCATCAACGCGCACATTTTGACACCCTTACCCGGCCCCTGCCCACCTCAAGGCCCGCACAATCTCTTCGTGAATACCCATTTCTCTCCTTAGGTTCGTTTTCTCGCAATATCTGACACACACACACAGAGAGAGAGAGACACACACACGCAGCACAACACACACACACACACACTCCCCCGAGCACACAATTCATCCCCATCCAAGGTTATACGGCGACCACTCTCGCTTGTGCTTCTTTGCACCCCAACATGCACAACACCTCAATCTTCAAAGAGGGCAATGAGCAGATCGAAGACGGCGACCACACCGCGCTAGAGAATGCGGGGTCATTTGGAAGCAGGGTGATGTGACGACGGCTGACTGACTCCTCCCCCCGCCCTCTCTCTCTCTTGCACAAAATTACCAATCCCTCTCTCCCCCGCACAAAATTGTCAATCCCTCAACCCACGAGATCCTTCTCCTCTTGTCCATGTTTTTCCTGCTCTCTCATCAAACATGTTGTCTCTTCTCCTTCCACGTATACAGAATCCAGATGCACATGCATCTCATGTATATTACATGTATGCATCTTTCTCACAGACCTAACTTCTTCCTCTCTCTCTCTCTCTCTCTCTCTCTCGTTAGGTTTGATTCCTACTCTCTCGTCCACATACATACAATCTTTCCCGCTCTATCTGCTCCATCTTCAAAAGCTCTCTCTGCATGTTTCATTCACACATTGGGATATGTCAAAATGTTGCTTCTATAATGGCTGATGTAGAGTTATGGTTGTTCTTGTTGCATCCTACAAAGTAATAACTATGAAATGCATTTCGATTCTCATTTGACTGGGATTATGTGAGTTTGAGCATGTTGTGAAGTACTATAGAGCTTGTATACATCTTGGGATTCGACAATGATTGTAACTATTGAATTGTATAGACCATTACATTCGAAGTCAATAGCCTAATATATTTATTTCACAATTTCAACAAATGATTAGTTCACTACAAACTAAGAAAACCAATGTGTACTCCCTCTGTTTTTATTTAAGTTCGCGTATTAGCATTGGTCAAAGTCAAGTTTTGTAAACTCGTAGAAAGCTTATAACAAAAAATATTAACATATACAATAACAAATAAATACCATTAGATTCATTATTGAATGTACTTTAACATCATACATATTTGTTATGGTAAATGTTTATATTTTTCCATAAACTTGGTCAAACTTTAGGAAGTTTGACTTCAGTCAAACCTAATATGCAGAGTTTAGTACTACTACTCGCTAGTTGCTTAGCCGAATCACTCAACACGCCACACGGGGAGTCCAGTGTCACAAAATTTTGAGGTCGGCGGGGAAATCTCCCGCGACCCTGATTCGAGCAGTGGGAAGTTACCATCATAGCCTTCGGAACAGGCCTACAGATGATGCTTGGTAGGGGGCTGTTTTTGTAACTTTAGGTTCACCCTACCCAGCCAACCCGACCCCGGCACCCAGAGTAGTACACCTGAATACTCCCCATTTTCTATCCCCGCCGCAAAATAGACTTCTCCACGGCACCGCAGCCTTCGTGCTCCTCCCCTTTACATCGGCGCACTCGTCCACCGCAGCGCATCTGCCTCATCGATGACCTCGTATGCTGCACTGGAGCCGGTCCACCGTCATCGTCGTACACGGAGCCTCTTCCCCGATATCGTCTTCCACGGTCTCGGATCTGCTTCCCGGAAGCCAACGCCAAGCGCAGAAGTACCACCGTCGTGGACAATGAACTGACTCCCGTTGCCGACCATGACTCACCGAGGCCGCTGCGACCATCGTTCTCCTCCTCGATTGGTAATGTGTGTATTGAATCACTTAGCAGTACATGTGCAATTTCATACCTACCCTTCAAATTTCCTTGGTGCTATTGTTCCCGTAAAAGTAATTGGTTATAGCCTCCATTATCCAACAGAATATCAGCTTGTAATTGTGCATCGCTCCTCTATCGCGCTGTGCTTGGGTAGGTTTTTCATCTGCAACCAGTAGTGTGGAAAATGATGGAATGGTTTTTAGAACTAGCAAAATGCCCATGCGTTGCACACATCAACATGCATTTGTATGAGTAGTTTATCTTGTTAGAGATGCTCTAACATGGCAGACGAGAGCTTTAATGTTGCCCACAAGATGCGCGAGTATTACTAGTAGTATATTTTTCTTGCCATGTTGAGATTTTAAAACCACGAGTGCGAACATGCAGCGGAGCAATGAATACCAAACACGGGATACTCGGGACATCTTCAAGGAGCGTGGAAAGTTAAAGAGGAGCTGCACCGAACCTGTAAAATGAGCTTTGGTAAGTAACACCCTTTCAATTACTTTTGTGTAGCCTCGGGTTCTTTGATGTGTATATGTTGTAGTTTCTGTTTCTCTTAAGCGTGGTGTTCTTCGATGTGTAATAAGAAGAGTCTTTATTGTCCTAATGCTTTCGCTTTTAGTTTGATGTAGGAAGTGGGTGTTCTCACCTTGTAGTCTGTTTTTATTTATTTTTTCCTTTTGAATTCACTTCTCCGAGTTCTGTTTATCTGGCTTCTACTAAATGGATCTAGATTGCTCTGAGTATTGATCTAAAAAAGAAGTAACTTCATGTCAGGATGCAGTTCCTGCGAGGAGGGAAGTATGGTGAACCTCGAGATCATGTTTCCCAAATGAGGCTGGATTACACACAAGGTGCCAGTTCCCTAATGATGCTGGATTAGACACAAGGTACAAATTCCCAGATGATGCTGGATTACACACAAGCCAGGTGGAGTCGTCAGCTGTTCGTGTCCTCGCGGCATTAGTAAAGGCTGAAATAAAGCGTGCAGCAGCCCTTGAGAATGTAGCTGAGTTCCTTAAGAAGCGAAAAGAGCAATCAGATGCTCTCTTCACCCAAGCCAAAGAAGAGATGGAAGAAGCCAGAAATAAGCTAGCAGAGGCAGAGCAGGCTAGGCGTCTCCTGCTATCTAAAACTGTTGTCAATACAAAATTTCCTTCATAATAGCTAGGTTCAAATGTTTATCCAGTCAGCATGCCTATTGTGATATCCGTGCATCTACTGATGTGGCACAAAATGTTTTTTTTCGGGTCATGTAATAACAGCAATTACTTTCCAAACAATAACAGACGAAGCATTGGACATGGTATAGTTCACGCGCAAGCCCGACATTCCAAGTTCAACTTCCACATCAAACTCGTGTTCACAGATATCTGCACATTCATACATAATGTCCACAACCATGTTTCACTTCAAAGCCAAAAAAATGTGAGGAGAGTTATAAATAAAGAAAATCCTCTACTAGTTCCTACTACCAGTTCGAGCACAACAAGTCAAGACCATGCGTAAATTAATTATATTTTAGTCATTTTTTGTGTTCTAAAATGCCTACCGGCTCGCAGAAGGACGTGTTGCCGGCACACACGCGGATTCAATGAAGGCAGGCGGGGCAGTTTTAAGCTGGTTGCACGCGGCGAGGAGGCGTGCTCAGCCGGGCCTGCAATGAGTGCGGCCCTCTTGGCCGGCGCGCCGGTTCAATGCCTGGGCTATGAGAGGTCGCGTCCATGTCAGAGCAATCACTCCCACCAGTCGGTTTTTGTTTGGGTATAACAAAATCTCGTTTTCCATTCACATTTTACAAGTAAAGTTCGTGGACAAACTTTGACCCAAAGTACAATGGGGACTAGTAAACCAGAATGGAGGTAGTAGTTTTTTTAATCGAAGAAGGGTTTCCCCTTCCGATTTTCATTAAAGAAAAACAGCATCTAAATCTAAACCATAGTATTTGCCCTAGAACTACCAGGTTCAACATCTCGCAACATAAACCCATACAACCTCCATTGAAAAAAAAACAAACCATACAACCATACGCCAAAGAGGTACGTAGTACTATGAATTCCATTTTTGCTCCATACCAATCGTTCTAAAAACTACTTACTACTTGTAATGCGCCATTGAAAATCGGAACTCTTAACCCCGCTAAAAAACGATATTTTAAACGTGGCTACTCGATCTGTGGCAACTGGCGAGCCACCGCGCTCCAAGTCGTTCACATGTGGTCCCGACCATCAACTCCTACGGATCAAATTATCGCGCGAGCTGACTATTCCTACAAAGGTGCTCCACCACGTACCTGGTACCTGCGAATGCAGCAATCGTGCCCTAGGGTTTTAGAGTTTATTTGTTACCGTCACCTTTACGTAACACTCATGTGTGCGAGACAGCGAGAGGCCGACTGCGTGCGTGCACCTCTTCTCTTCGTATATGTACTCCACCATTTGTCTGGTGTCCAAAAAATTATAATAACTACTAGCAATGTGCCAATGCGTTGCCACACGATCAAAGTAGATTAATAGAGTGGCGGAGCAAGATGCAGATTACGCCTAGGGCTGTGCTATGTTGAGTGATAAACTTCTATGATTTTCTATGCTTTGCATGAAGAAATTACAAAGGAAGTTGTTTCTAGGCTGGGGCTATAGCCCTAGCTGCCCCAGGCCTGTCTCAGCCACTGGATTAATACATATTCACCGAGGAATTACGTATATCACTAAAAATATGTTATGTTTCACTCAAAATATATTCCTTTGGCGATTTTGATGAGATAAGGGAGGGATTTTATTGGTTTCAAGATTCGAGAAGTGGTATATGTCTAATTTCTACTCTTACTAGCAAGATGCCCGTGCGTTGCACGGAACATCAGGATCTTGTGGGAGAAAAGGATGAACGAGGGAAGGCCTTATCTGCAAATGTGGTGAAGAGTGCGGGTAAATTGCCATATTTCCTTCCTATCCGTCAGCTATAAATCAGACGACCTACATTGCAGGATGGCAGGCCCACCATCATCACCAACTCTATTTTTTATCCCTTCTCTTATAATAAGCATTGTCGGTGATGATCGTGTGCCTGCCATCCTGCAATATAGGCCGTCCGATCTATATCTGACGGATAGGAAGGAAACTATGGCAATTTTGTAAAAAGATACCCACACCCTTCTCCACATTTGCAAATAATGCCTTCCTTCGTTCATCCTTTTCCCCACAAGATAAACTACTCATACAAATGCATCTTGATGTTCCGTGTAACGCATGGGTATCTTGCTAGTTGTTGCAAAAGCCCATGTGTGTGTGTGTGAGAGAGGGTGAGTGGAGGAGGACGGAGTGCATGTGTGACAAAGACACAAGGAGTGTGTGTACGATAGGTATCAGCTTAAAATGAGGCGATAGTGTGTGTGCACACGATTGAGAGGGCGTGTCTCAAGAAGGGAAGAAAAATCTACATAGATACAAGGAGCGGGAGAGAGACATGTATGTGATGGTGGAAGCACAAGTGTGCGGGTGTATAAACCTATCTAGAGGCTAGCTAGTCGATAAATGTTTGTGAGAGAAATACGAGTCGGGGTGCGAAAGCGAGAGTTTTGTGTGTGTGAGAGAGAGACGGTAGTCGGGAAGGGGAGTGGAAGCAGGAGTTGTGTGTGTGTCTGTGAGAGAGAGAGAGAGAGAGAGGAGACGGTAGTCGGGGTTGTCTGATTGGTAAACAAATGAATAATGCCAGTCTGGGATGGAGACGAAAAGGAGACCGCAACAAATGTTGTGTCTACAGGAGAGATAGAGAGAGTAATTTTAGTGGTATGAGTCATATGTAGAGACATATAGGGTGTGTGAGAGAATCCCATAGAGAGAAAGACAAAGTGAAAGACGAGTGGAGACTGTGTGTTTGGCGGTGAAAAAGAAAGCTTAGGTACCGAGTGATACCAAAGAACAGTAGAGACGTGAGAGATAATGAAAACCGTGTAATGTATAATGATATGGAGAGTGTGACACTTCTCAAGGGAGACCTCGAGAGACCATGTTTGCGAGGATAGGAGCAACATAAAGTGAGCATGCGGGTGAGCTGGAGAAAAGAGAGTGATAGCTACCTGAAGGAGCATGCATGCGAGAGATATGGGCATGAAAGGAGTGAACAAAAAAGGGATTCAAATATTTGAATCCGAGATGATGATACATGTAATCCATACTCGTACCAAAATTGATCTATCAAACATGCATACTCATATGAATTCACGCACATCTATGTTATTTAATATGTAGATATTACTGATCCATACATTTTAGTAGAACATAATTAGGTTAAATTTTTTCGAATTAAACCTTAAGATTTCGAGATCGTTGTGTTTGTAAATCATATTATACATATAAAGGAGCATAATTCTTTGTTGTGCTTTTGAAAGTATATATAAAAATGATGTATATAGAATGTAATTCCAATTGAAAATGGATCCCGCCCGAAAAAAAAGAATACAAACGGGATTCGAATTGAGTTGGCACGGTAAACGTGCACTCTGCAAAATTTGAACGAAGCGGGGAAAGTCGCAGTAACCGCCCGAAACCAAAATCTGCGAGATGGAAATCACTACTGCCTATCCCTGCCACGCAAAGCCTATATGCTGGATTTCTATAGGTTTTGATAGGGGTAGGTTTGTAATTTCACCCAAACGTGACGTAACCGCCTCTCACCCGGATTCATACACGGTGGGTGCCAAAACACAATGTGTCCTCGGCCGAAATCGACTCCCTCCCTGTTTCATATTCATACACGGTGGGCGCCAAAAACAAACTCTCGTCGGCAAATATTCGGTGTATGCGAGATTACCGTCCTATCCCCAACTGACTAGTGTTGCTGTGATGTAGTAGAAATTTGAAATGGGGGCTAAGTTTGTAAATTTCCTCAGTTTTGAGACAAGCGCGCCCTAAATACATGGTTCCCCCCTTCCTCTCTACCTCCCTTTTCCCCATTCGTACTCCGTGGGCGCCAAAACACCCTCTCCACCCCACCCTCGTCCGTCTGCCGCCGCCGTCCGCCACCCCATCCACCGCCGTTCTCCTCCACCATGCCGGAGCTGATACCCCGATGCCGCCGTCCATTACAAGAGATCGACCTCTCTCATCCACGGCTTCGGACCGGGATCCTTGCATCCCGTCCTCTCGCTTCATCCCTACCATCGTCCACCTTGCCGGCGCCGCTCCTACGACCGTCTCATCCACCGCGCCCCGCCACCACCGTCTACCCTCATAGATCTGCTTCCATGCCGTCGACAGCCATCCACTAGTAGAAAAAGGGCCTATAGTCCCGGTTCGTAAGGGCCTTTAGTCCCGGTTCCTGAACCGGGACTAAAGTTTCGGTACTAATGCCCTGTACCTTTAGTCCCGGTTCAATCTAGAACCAGGACTGATGGGCCTCCACATGGGCAGTTCGCAGAGCCCAGGCAGGAGAACCTTTGGTCCCGGTTGGTGGCAC
>NC_057800.1:137328384-137344894 GCF_018294505.1 Triticum aestivum | reverse complement strand
GGTTTTTGTTTTTTTTTGAAGGGGGGGGGGGGTTGGGGGTTTTGGGGGGTTAATTTAGGTGTTTGATTTATTGTGTTAGCTAGCTATAATTAATAGAGAGAAGTGTCCTCTCTTACATCCGTGCTTGGTCGACGCTACGTACTATTCATACGTATAGAGAGGGCTAGACATGCTAGTTAGCTAGTAAGCAAATGAAGGAAACAGAAGATCATCATGAACATATATGCATACAGAGAGAAGTGATATCGACCACCTCTCCTTCTCCGAGAGATTGGTCGAACAACAAGTTCTCGTATATCTATCCGACACTACCGGCTACATATATACAATAATTATCTCTTACAAATATAATCGTACGGACTCATGGTCCACATAGTATTCTCCGTCTTCAGCGATCACTTGGTCAAGAAAGAATGCCGCCAATTCCTCTTGAATTGCTCGCATGCGAGCTGGTGCTAGGAGTTCATCTCGCTTCCGAAACATCTAATTTGAAGAAGGGGGTCAATACATACATATATGAATGAATGAAACTCAATACAAATGATGGTAATAAAATAAAATTATGAATGTTGTTATTTACGTACTTCATATTGTTCGTCAGACTACCTGCCCCGCTCACAGGTTGTGTGGTGGATCGACTCGCAGACATAGTATCCACAGAAATCATTCCCTTTTTCCTGCCACAACCACTTTACAAGAAATAGAGGTCAATCAAACTGATAAGCAAGAATGCTAAATGGTATTGATGAAACTAGCACTTGAATCACTAGGAGATGCGCGGAACATGCTACTATTGCACTTACTTTCGGGTGTCTAAATTCTAGCTCCTTCGGCAGTCCCATAACTGTTTTGGTGAATTTTCTCCAAACCCTGCCGGACCAAGAAAACAATTACTTGATATCAGGAAATGAACAAAGTTGCTGATATGGTGGATAATGATCGATTTAACTTACTTCTTGAGGATTTCAGTCATGTCCGCATACTCCTGGGGATCTTTTCGTTTAGAGTCCAACACGGTTACTACTCCCTGCTCAAGCCTAATCTCTAGGAGAATATAGTGGAAACTGCACACACATGCATAACTCATCAATTACATTACTATAACCTGGACTAATATATAAGGGAAACCGAATATGCACAAGACAGTAACACTCACTTGAAGTTGTAAGGAAAGAGTATTATATCTTTGTTTTCATTTTTTTGAATGATTGTAGCAAGTTGGCCTCGGTATCTCCGGGACGATGTTAAACCTCAGTTGCATCTATGAGATATGTGTTAATGAACCCAATATCACCGATTTGTTTTTTCTTCAATTCGGCGATCTTCATTCTGCATAATATAGTGAGCATAATTATAAATACATGCAATGAAAGAGATGAGCTATATAGAGAGACTTAATGACAGAAGTAGTAGTACTTACAGACAGTAGCAGGTAATCGTTGTTTTATCGAGGGCCAATTGATTGAAAAACTGATAGAACTCCTCAAATGGAATAGGTAACAGTTCAATTCCAACGAGGTCATGCTCTGGTTTAACTCTCGCATACAAAGTACTCCTCCCCCCAGACTCTCTGCAGATTTTCAAGTACCAATCATGTAATCTTCGCATCATCGTTGTTAAAGATTTTTCATCTTTGACGAGAGGCTTCCCGTACTCGTATCTATGTATCTGCACCTCCATGGTATCATAATGTACATCGTCGGGCAGGTAATCATCAACATTGCCATAACCGGGCACCATCCTCAGATCGATGATGTCGCTAGGCACCTTGAGGGGGGGGGGGCACGATTGCTTCGCTTGTTCGCCGAGCTGGGCAATTTGTTTCCCAACTGCTCGTCGTTCTTTCAGCCTTTGATCACTGACCGTACTTCCCGACCGCTCCGCTTCGGCCCATGTCTTTGCAATAATGCGCTCATAGTTGCCTTTCGGCGGAGACTTGGGTGGTTTTGCCAGGGCAGCCAGAGTGCGCTTCACTTTCACCGGATCTACCTTCTCCTCCGGAGGTGGATGTCTCTTTGCTCTCAACCCCTGAAACCAATCATCCACTTCGGTTCGCGCGATCTCGGCATTCTCCTCCGGGGTCCTCTCATATGGTAACTTCTCTGGAGTCTTCAGAGAAGGACCGAATCTGTATGTCCTCCCGCCTTTGGTTGTACTGCTAGACGCCGACCGAGCAGACGGAGCGGTTGTCTTCTTTACTTGCTTACGAGGCGGAGGAGAAGGACTACGACGCGCCGGAGCAGCTGGAGCGGCGGCAGGTCTCTTCCGCCCTTGCTAACGAGGCGGAGAAGGAGGAGGCTGGCTGCTCGGGCGCGTCGGCGCAGGCGGAGAAGGAGGCGGAGTGCCGCCACGCACCGGAGAAGGAGCCGGCCGAGGGCCCTGATCGTCACTCGCCAGAGGAGGAGGCGATGGAGGAGGCGGAGTGCCCTGACTCGCCGGAGGAGGAGGAGGCGGAGGCGTCCAGTTCGGAAGGTTGATGAGATCCTTCCGCCATAGGCATGGAGTCTTCAGAGCAGACCCCAGCCGAGTCTCCCCTTCACCGGTAGGGTGGTCAGGCTGGAGGTCCTCAAATCCATCCGTTATTTCATCCACCATCACCCTAGCATATCCTTCTGGAATCGGCCGGCAGTGAAAAGTTACGTCGGGTTCAGTAGGATAAACAGAGCCAACAGCCGCCTTGACCTTCAAATTCATCCATTGCGTCATAAGGTGGCAATTTTGAGACTCTGTGATAGCATCCACGGGATAGCTGGCAGGAGCCATCAAGGCATGCTCCGGCTGAAGCAGCTCGGTGGAAGCCACGCTGCTTCTGCGCTGAGATGGCGGGGTAGCTTCGGGGGAGGGTTCGGCAGTACTGTAGGATCGAAAGTATGTCTAGAGGGGGGGTAATTAGACTACTTGACCAAATAAAAACTTAACTTTTTCCCAATTTTAGTTCTTGGCAGATTTTAGCTATTTTAGGACAAGTCAAGCAATCATCACATAATTCAAGCAAGCATGCAAAGAGTATATAGGCAGCGGAAAGTAAAGCATGCAACTTGCAAGAATGTAAAGGGAAGGGTTTGGAGAAATCAAACGCAATTGGAGACACAGATGTTTTTCCCATGGTTCAGATAGGTGGTGCTATCCTACATCCACATTGATGGAGACTTCAACCCATGAAGGGTAATGGTTGCGCGAGTCCACACAGGGCTCCACCCAAGGGTAACGGTTGCGCGAGTCCACACAGGGCTCCACCCATGAAGGGTCCACGAAGAAGCAACCACCCACAAAGGGTCCACGAAGAAGCAACCTTGTCTATCCCACCATGGCCACCGCCCACACAGGACTTGCCTCACTAGAGGTAGATCTTCACGAAGTAGGCGATCTCCTTGCCCTTACAAACTCCTTGGTTCAACTCCACAATCTTGTCGGAGGCTCCCAAGTGACACCTAGCCAATCTAGGAGACACCACTCTCCAAGAAGTAACAAATGGTGTGTAGGTAATGAACTCCTTGCTCTTGTGCTTCAAATGATAGTCTCCCCAACACTCAACTCTCTCTCATAGGATTTGGATTTGGTGGAAAGAAGATTTGAGTGGAAAGCAACTTGGGAAGGCTAGAGATCAAGATTCATATGGTAGGAATGGAATGTCTTGGTCTCAACACATGAGTAGGTGGTTCTCTCTCAGAACATATGAGTTGGAATGGTGTATGTGTTCTGATGGCTCTCTCCATGAATGAAGAGGAGGTGGAGGGGTATATATAGCCTCCACACAAAATCCAACCGTTACACACAGTTTTCCAATCTCGGTAGGACCGAATCAACAAACTCGGTCGGACCAAAAATGTAAACCTAGTGACCGTTAGAGATTTTCGGTGGGACTGACATGCAACTCGGTAGGACCGATATGGTTAGGGTTTGGGCATAACATAATCTCGGTGAGACCGATTACACAAACTCGGTGAGACCGAATTTGGTAATTAGCTAACCAGAGAGTTGGTCAGGCAAACTCGGTGGGACCGATTTGCTCTTTCGGTGAGACCGAAAAGTTACGAAGGGGAAACACTGAATTTACATTGCAATCTTGGTGGGACCGATTCACTCTTTCGGTGAGACCGAAAAGTTACATAAGGGAAACAGAGAGTTTGCAACCCCATCTCGGTGAGACCGAGATCCCTATTGGTAGGACCGAATTGCTAGGGTTTGGCAGTGGCTTATGACAAATGAAAACTCAGTGGCGCCGGATAGGAAGAATCGGTAGGACCGAGTTTGGCTTAGGGTTTAGGTCATATGTGGATATGGGAAAGTAGTTGAGGGTTTTGGAGCATATCACTAAGCACATGAAGCAAGAGGCTCATTAAGCAACACCTCATCCCTCCTTGATAGTATTGGCTTTTCCTAAAGACTCAATGTGATCTTGGATCACTAAAAAATATAAAATGAAGAGTCTTGAGCTTTTGAGCTTGAGCCAATCCTTTGTCATTAGCATTTTGAGGGTTCCACTTTCACATCCATGCCATGCCAATCATTGAGCTTTCCTGAAATAATTATCTTGGAATAGCATTAGCTCAATGAGCTATATGTTGTTATGAATTACCAAAACCACCTAGGGATAGTTGCACTTTCAATCTCCCCCTTTTGGTAATTGATGACAACATATAGATCCAAGCTTCGACAAATGATAATAAGCATGAAATATATCGTCGCTTTGAGAAGTATGTGATAAGTAAGAGCTCCCCCTAAATTTGTGCATATTTAAAATTTGCTTTGGACTGCAAATGCACAAGGAGTTAGAGTCATGGGTTACTCTTCCATGTCACATACATCTTGGTGGAGTGCTTAAAATGATAAGAATGAAATACATGCACTCATCACTAAGAATAGTGAATGATCACATAAGATAGATAAGATAATAGCATTAAGCAAACATTAAGTGTAGCTTATGATCAAACACATGATCATCAATGTCTCACAAATAATGACATAGTATCTCAAGCACTCAAAAGCAAACAAGTTCAAAAAACCACCAAATAAAGCAAGAGAGAAAAGCAACACTCTCTCTCTCGAAGCCTATGATCTATACATCTTCTCCCCCTTTGGCAACAAGTTACCACAAAGTTCCTAGAAAATGCATAGTGCTAGATCGACGCTCAGGCTTGATCTTCTGGTGATGGTGGAGTCCGGATCACTCCAAGGACGAAGGCTTCGGTAGACGCTGGAGTTGGAGCTGAAGTAGATGCTGGAGCTGGTGGAACTGAGGCTGTAGTTGGTGCTGAAGTGGTGGCTCTGGTGTCAGCAACTGGCACGACAGATGACCTCGGGCCTCGTGGCACTCTGGCAAAGGCATGAGTGATAGTCCTGCCTCTCCTCTCCTGCATGTCCTCCTGGAGCTGCTCCACTGCAGACTGAACTTCCGTTACTTTGACATCCAAGTCATAGAACTTCTGTTCCATGATTCTCTCTAGGCTCTGCTGATTCTGAGTGAGGGTGGCCAGACTTTGCTCAATCCTCAGCGTGGATGCAATCAAGTAACCAAGCTGCTCTTGTTTAGTCTTCAAGAAATACTCAGATGCCTCCTCTTGAGTTGGCATCTTGGCAGCTTTCTCCTTTCTTGCCTTCTCCTTCTTTGCTTGTGCTTGAACTGATGATGGCTCATTCTCAGTCATGACCACTTGGTTATCCTCAAAATCTGGACGGATGGGCAGGTGTTCCTTTTCCAATAAATATATGCCCGTGCCCATCTTGGCGTTAATGAGCTCCTGGATCTGAGGGGCATATCCGCAACTCCTCTTCTGATCTGCTGTAGTCCTTTTGATAGTTTCCACTATGAGGCTCATCACCTTGAACTTCTGAGGCACATCAAATACATGTAGCAAGTTGATAGCATGGCCTCTGATCATCTTGTGATCTCCAGACTTGGGCAACAAGGTGTGCCCCAAGATCCAATTGATGGTTGGCAGTCCTGACAGAAGATAGTGCACTGAGCCAAATTTGAAAGTGTCAAGTGCCTCATTTGGAATTTCCTTATACATATTGGACATGGAATTGTGGTCCATTTTCTTCTTGGCATATATGTCCAAGTCATCATCATGCTCCTCTGGGGCATTAATGAGCTGTGCCCACTCAGCCACTGTAGATTGGTACCTTGTACCCTCAGACATCCATGTGATCTTTCCATCTGGGTAAAAGTGTGTCGTGGAGTAGAATTGCATGATCAGTTCCTCGTTCCCCTTTGTGAGCTTCTGCCCAACAAAGTCAGCAACTCCACAAGCACTAAAGCTGTCATATACTCCCGGGTAGTGTTCCTCCTTCTCCCTCATGTAGGTCCTGTCGACCCATCTCATGTCACAGACAATGGGCTTCTTATCTAGCAGCACTGTCTCATAGAAGTCCTGCTGTTCCTTGGTGTGAAATCTGTAATCCACGGCAGTCCTTCTCCTTGAAGCATACGGATCTGCTTCTCTCCACTTCCTCAGCCCTGAATCTCTCCTGAGCTTCATGTCCTCAGCCACAGGATGAGCATCATTGTGGTCTGGGATCTTGGGCTTGAGCTTTCTCAGAACATTCTCTTCCTCTTCTTCAGCAACAGTCTCAGGCACTCGGGCCTTGTTCTTCTCAGCTGCAGGAATGCTCCTTGTATTCCTCTTGGGTGCAGACTTGGTCTTGGAGGCAGCTTTGGGCTTAGATGCAGTAGCCCCTGATCTTATGGCATCACCCATCAGCTTGGGTGCCTTGGGTGCTGGTGCAGCTACCTCTTCTTCCTCTTCCTCTTCCATGATGGAAGCCTTTCCTAGCACTCTGGCTACGGTCTTCTTGACCCTTTCCTTTCTTTTCTTTCCCTCAGCAGCAATTGGCTCTTTAGGTGAAGGCTTCTCAGTTGAAGTTCTTGCCTTAGACATGGGCTGCCTTCCTGCTGGCCTTTTGATTTTCAGGCCTGGCTTGGTGCCTTGAGCTGGCTCAACTCTCTTGGAAGTGGCCTCTTCCTCTGCCACATAATCTTCATCCTCGGAGTCTGAAGTTTTCTTCTTCCTCTGTCCAATGGCAGCTTTTGGCAAGTTGCTAGGGGTGCTCCTGCTACCCTCATCTGAAGAACTTGAGGGACTAGTGCCCTCACTCATGTGCACCTGCTGCTCTGACATGTTCTGGCTATCACTTTGATCAGACATGCTGCAACTCTGACTGCTGACCCTGTGAATAGGTTATAGATGAGATAGAGTGGATGAGCATCACAAAATGCAGAGATTTTTGCAAAAGAACGATCCAAAAAACTTAGTTTTAGTTTCCCACTGAAATCATCTCAGATCTACCGATTTTCAAACTCGGTGATACCGAAGCAGTTTTGGCACCTGAACTGGTGAACTCGGTTGGACCAAGTCACAGTTCGGTGGCACCGAGACTGCTAGTGTTTCACAGAGTTCCAAAATCGGTCACACCGATAAGTAATTCTCGGTCAGACCGAGTCTCACTTGTGCAATGGCATAAGCCAAATCGGTGGGACCGAGTTTTTCAACTCGGTGGGTCCGAGATGGTTTCGGTGGAAACCTAAACCTAGAATTTTTGAATCAAACCTAATCTATGAGTTCATTGACTGGATAGAAGTTTATCAAACGTGGCTAGAATCAATATGATCACAATGTGCTAGGAATCAGATTGGGGAATATCACAAAGATCGAGTCCATACCCTAGTTCGGCGGAGACTCGCTACGGCGGCAACGGCGGAGCAGAATTCCCGTTGACGGCGACGGAGACCAGCGACTGGAGGCGGCTGGCGGCGAGAAGACGATCCGGAGACCATGTTGGCAGAGCAGGCTATCGCGCGGGCGAAGGGGTTCGGAGAAATTTCCAAAATTTTGCCCGTGAATATATATAGCCCAACCCTGTCGGTGTGACCGAGTGGAACAACTCGGTGGCACCGAGATTCATAACTGCAGGCAGTTACTGAAACTCGGTGTGACCGAAAGGTTCAAATCGATTGCACCGAGACCGAAAACCTAGATCAACTTAATGATCTCGGTAAGACCGAAAGTGGGGTATCGGTCAGACCAAGAATCATAAAGAGGTTTTGGAAGTTTAAGTCTATGACGAATCGGGGACTCCGAGCGCTCCTCACACAGAGTGGTTCGAATCTGACTTGATCAAATTTTGTGATGCAGCATGAATAGAGTTTGAGATGAGAAAAGCATAGATAGCTAGAGGAGGTTCTTAGGCATTCTTGTCCATCCACTTGGCAAAAGAAAGTAAAACCAAACAATCAAAAGAACAAGTGGATGTCCTCGAATGAGTAAAATATGCAACCAGCATGCTCACACAATAAGATGGCAAATGAAATATGTGGCAAGGCATGCACAACCAATTCTAGCATCTATCAAGCAATTTGCGATGACAAGGTCATCTATATATGGGTATATTGACTTAGGAGTCAAGTGAGAGCACTTGATCATAGGTCATACTCATCGTTTAAGCTCAAGTGGGGTTACCACTTTTACATAAAGCATTGTTGTGTTCACATCTTTAGAGTTGCTTTAGCTCAAGTCTTAGAGTAAAGCTCCCCCTAGATGTGATATCTCCCCTTAGAGGGATGAACTAACCTTGGGTTTTGTCGATGATGACTTCATGTAGATGTTGAAGATGTGGATGCTCAATGTTGATGTAGATCACTTGGAGCTATCCATTTGAGTGAATTGCACTTTCAGCACCTACATGGGTTAGTCCCACAAGGAACAAACAAGGATATCCATAGACATAGAGTGATGCACACAAAAGATGATGTCCATGAAAACTTTTAGGTTACCTTGTCCCTTGTCTTACCAACAAGAGGGTTTGTGACTCCTTGAACTAGTGCAAGATGTGGAAGTTGATTGCACTTGTTCTTGCCAAAATGATAAGAGTGAAGTATGTTGGTGGAGTCACCCTCAAGAACTCTCTAGTTCTTCTTCTTTTGGATCCACATCGTCTTGATGGGAATCCTTGGAGTTGTAGTTGTACTTGATGAAGTGGAACTTGAAGTAGTCTTGGGAATCCACTTGACTAAGGTCTTAGGAGCTTCTTCAAATGCGTCAATTTCCTCTTGAAGCTTGTCCTTGCCTTTTTGCTTGTAGTCTTGTGGTGGAAGATCATCTTGAGCTTGTGTCCCCTTGAAAGAAGTATCATACTTCTCTTGTTGAGGAACAAACTTTGTCTTCGGGTATTGATCTTCTTCCCACTCAACTCCATTGGCATTGAACTTTCGTTCAAAACCAACACCTTGATTCTTCCGGTGCATTCCTTGCTTGCACACAATTTCCTCGAATTGCTTACTCCCGGCAAGGCTTTTGTACACTCCTTTCTCTATAATTCCCTTCAATAAACTATTTTCTTGCTCAAGTGTAACTTGGCTAAGAGAATCATTAGTGGAATCAAGAGAATTACTAGAAGCAACAATATTGGATTTAGCATGATCATTGTTACTGCTAGAGGAAGAATCTTTCTTGTTCTTGTTACTAGACTTGACTTTATGCATGTAAGTGGATAAGAGTAAACGCTTGGCAATGTAAGAAGAGCTTTTCTTGCGGAGATCATCATTGATTGCTTTTAAGAACTCATGCTCTTTCTCAAGATTGAGCTTCTCAAAGCGTAATTTCTCATGAGCTCTTAAAAGTTCTCGATGATCTTCGAAGATAATTTCATGAGCTAACTTAAGAGTGTTTAGTTCTTTAGTTAGAGCCTCAATCTTATCCTTATCATTGTCATTCGTTTTATCTTCATTAGCATGTCTAATTGACGTTTCATCATAGTATTCATCACTAGAGTTGTCAACAAGCAAATCATCACCTAACAAGTCATCTTCATCACTATTGAAGTCAACATACTCAGGGTGTGTTACCTTAGGACCTTTGGCCATGAAGCATCTTCCAATTCCTTCATTTGGTGAGTCAAATATGTCGTAGGAGTTGGTTGACACAAGTGCTAGACCTGCAACACCTTCATCTTGAGTATCTTCGGAGTCGGAGTGATAACTTCTCTCGGAGTGGCTGTCAGAGTCGGAGCCGGATACCCATTCACCAACATGAGCTTGATGTCTTCGTCTTGTGTAGCTCCTTGATGATTTTTCCTTCCTTTCCGAATCCTTGCTTCTCCGTGAGTATCTTCATTCATAACAATCATCTCTACTCCTTCTCTCTCTTGGTGGTGATTCTTTGCTTCTTCTTCTTGGAGAATCTTCTCTTCTCTTGTAGGGAGCCGTACACTCATTGGAATAGTGTCCGGGTCCACAATTGTAGCAGTTTCGCTCTCGACTAGAAGATCTTTTGTCATTGTAGGACCTTGACTTGAAGCTTCTATCTTTGCTTCTACTCTTGTAGAACTTGTTGAAGTTCTTCACCATTAAGATCAATTCTTCATCGAAGTCTTGTTTCTCACTCGATGGTGTAGGGGCTTCACATGAGGCTTTATAGGCACCACTTGATTTGTTGTGAAGTTCCTCTTTATCCTTAAGTGACATCTCATGAGCAACAATTCTTCCAATCACCTCCATTGGCTTGAGATCTTTGTAATTTGGCATCATTTGGATCAATGTGCACACGGTATCATATTTTCCATCCAAGGCTCTTAGAATCTTCTTGATGATGAATTTGTCGGTCATCTCTTCACTTCCTAAGCCGGCAATCTCATTTGTGATGAGAGCAAGCCTAGAGTACATTTCAGCGACACCTTCACTATCCTTCATCTTGAACTTGTCAAGTTGGCTTTGAAGCACATCCAACTTGGATTCCTTGACGGAGTCTGTACCTTCGTGCATATCAATCAAAGTGTCCCAAATTTCCTTTGCATTCTCAAGACGGCTGATTTTGTTGAATTCTTCGGGGCACAATCCGTTGAAGAGAATATCACAAGCTTGAGCATTGTATTGCAACATCTTCAACTCATCCGCGGTAGCTTCACGGTTTGGTTCTCTCCCATCAAAGAAGTCACCTTGCAAGCCAACACACACAATAGCCCAAACGGCGGGGTTATGTCCAAGAATATGCATTTTCATTTTATGCTTCCAACTAGCAAAATTAGTACCATCAAAGTAAGGACCTCTACGGTGATAATTTCCCTCGCTAGACGCCATACTGTCCTAGGTTGTGAAACCAAGGCTATGACCACCAAAGCTATGGAGATCAAAGCAAATGGAGACCAAAGCTCCGATACCACTTGTAGGATCGAAAGTATGTCTAGAGGGGGGGGGGGTGATTAGACTACTTGACCAAATAAAAACTTAACCTTTTCCCAATTTTAGTTCTTGGCAGATTTTAGCTATTTTATGACAAGTCAAGCAATCATCACATAATTCAAGCAAGCATGCAAAGAGTATATAGGCAGCGGAAAGTAAAGCATGCAACTTGCAAGAATGTAAAGGGAAGGGTTTGGAGAATTCAAACGCAATTGGAGACACGGATGTTTTTCCCGTGGTTCGGATAGGTGGTTCTATCCTACATCCACGTTGATGGAGACTTCAACCCACAAAGGGTAACGGTTGCGCGAGTGCACACAGGGCTCCACCCAAGGGTAACGGTTGCGCGAGTCCACACAGGGCTCCACCCACGAAGGGTCCACGAAGAAGCAACCACCCACAAAGGGTCCACGAAGAAGCAACCTTGTCTATCCCACCATGGCCATCGCCCACACAGGACTTGCCTCACTAGAGGTAGATCTTCACGAAGTAGGCGATCTCCTTGCCCTTACAAACTCCTTGGTTCAACTCCACAATCTTGTCGGAGGCTCCCAAGTGACACCTAGCCAATCAAGGAGACACCACTCTCCAAGAAGTAACGAATGGTGTGTAGGTAATGAACTCCTTGCTCTTGTGCTTCAAATGATTGTCTCCCCAACACTCAACTCTCTCTCATAGGATTTGGATTTGGTGGAAAGAAGATTTGAGTGGAAGGCAACTTGGGAAGGCTAGAGATCAAGATTCATATGGTAGGAATGGAATGTCTTGGTCTCAACACATGAGTAGGTGGTTCTCTCTTAGAACATATGAGTTGGAATGGTGTATGTGTTATGATGGCTCTCTCCATGAATGAAGAGGAGGTGGAGGGGTATATATAGCCTCCACACAAAATCCAACCGTTACACACAGTTTTCCAATCTCGGTGGGACCGAATCAACAAACTCGGTCGGACCGAAAATGTAAACCTAGTGACCGTTAGAGATTTTCGGTGGGACTGACATGCAACTCGGTAGGACCGATATGGTTAGGGTTTGGGCATAATGTAATCTCGGTGAGACCGATTACACAAACTTGGTGAGACCGAATTTGGTAATTAGCTAACCGGAGAGTTGGTCAGGCAAACTCGGTGGGACCGATTTGCTCTTTCGGTGAGACCGAAAAGTTACAAAGGGGAAACACTGAATTTACATTGCAATCTCGGTGGGACCAATTCGCTCTTTCGGTCAGACCGAAAAGTTACAAAAGGGAAAAAGAGAGTTTGCAACCCCATCTCGGTGAGACCGAGATCCCTATCGGTAGGACCGAATTGCTAGGGTTTGGCAGTGGCTTATGACAAATGAAAACTCGATGGCGCCGGATAGGAAGAATCGGTAAGACTGAGTTTGGCTTAGGGTTTAGGTCATATGTGGATATGGGAAAGTAGTTGAGGGTTTTGGAGCATATCACTAAGCACATGAAGCAAGAGGCTCATTAAGCAACACCTCATCCCTCCTTGATAGTATTGGCTTTTCCTAAAGACTCAATGTGATCTTGGATCACTAAAAAATATAAAATGAAGAGTCTTGAGCTTTTGAGCTTGAGCCAATCCTTTGTCCTTAGCATTTTGAGGGTTCCACTTTCACATCCATGCCATGCCAACCATTGAGCTTTCCTGAAATAATTATCTTGGAATAGCATTAGCTCAATGAGCTATATGTTGTTATGAATTACCAAAACCACCTAGGGATAGTTGCACTTTCAAGTACATTTGCTGCGATTTGCTTCTCGTTCCTCTATCGCGTCTACCCTTGCTTGCAGCGCCTGCATTTGGGTCTGCTGCACTTTTTTCCTCCTCTCATGGGATTTGTAACCGCCTGCGTTCGGGAACCCAACCTTCCACGGAATGGAGCCTGGTGTGCCTCGTGTCCGTCCAGGGTGCTCAGGATTCCCGAGGGCCATTGTGAGCTTGTCGTTCTCTCTGTCTGGAAAGAACTTCCCTTGCTGCGCTGCTTCGATATACTGCTTAAGCTTCCTGACTGGTATGTCCATTTGATCGTTCGTCCAAATGCACTTCCCTGTTACAGGGTCCAAGGTTCCGCCAGCCCCGAAGAACCAAGTCCGGCAACGGTCTGGCCAGCTAATTGTCTTTGGTTCGATCCCTTTATCAACCAGATCATTCTCAGTCTTGGCCCACTTAGGCCGGGCTACGAGGTAGCCACCTGACCCCGTGCGATGGTGAAGCATCTTCTTCGCAGCATTTTGCTTGTTTGTCACCGACATCTTCTTACTCTTTTCCGATGTCTTGTGGGCCACAAATGCGGGCCAGTGATCTCTGATCTTCTCATATCTTCCCTTGAATTCTGGTGTCTCATTATTTTCGACAAACTTATTCAGCTCTTTCTTCCACCTCCTGAATAGTTCTGCCATCCTCTTAAGAGCAAAATACTTGATTAATTTCTCTTTAACTGGGTTCTCTGGATTATCCTCTGGCGGTAGGGTGAAATTTGACTTCAGCTCAGTCCAAAGATCATTTTTCTGCATATCATTGACATAAGACACCTCAGGGTCTTTTGTAGCCGGCTTAAACCATTGCTGGATGCTTATCGGGATCTTGTCCCTAACAAGAACCCCGCACTGAGCAACAAATGCGCTCTTTGTCCGGAGGGGTTCAATCGGTTGGCCGTCAGGCGCGATTGCTATGATCTCAAACTTTTCATCCGAGCTCAACTTTTTCTTCGGGCCTCGTCTCGTTACCGAAGTTGTGCTCGATCCGGAGGGCTAGAAAAAAGAACAAAGACTTAATTAATATGTGTACATACCAAAACAATGAATGCATCAATCAGCTAGTCAGCACAGGCTTAACTAATATATATACCTGGCCGGACTCGGTTCAGTCACCGGAGCCGTCATCACGGTCTCCTTCTTGCACCGGCATTGGGTCACCGGAGCCGTCCTCATGTTCTTCTTCTTGCACCGGCATTAGGTCACCGTAGCCAGCTTGTTCACCCTCTCCTTCCAGACCATCGGTTTCGTTGAGAAACAACGAGACGGCATCACTTCCTTCTGCGATTATGTCCCTCAACAATGCTTCTTTTTCTTCGTCTAGGGCGGTGTCCATAGTTTCTACAAATATTTACAACATGGCAATTATTATTCAAACATGACAGATGGATATATTAGTGCCAAACGTAGAACTAGCTACCTAATCATAGTAAGCTATCGGGAGGGGGTATATATCGACAACGACGACACTACATCTATGTCCCTCGACGACCCTCGTTCCCGATAAAAAAAAGAGGAAGAAGAAGAAAAAAAGAGGAGAAGAAAGAATAGAGGAGAAGAACTCCTCTATTCTTTCTTCTCTTTTTTTTCTTCTTCCTCTTCTTTTTTTATCCTCTTCTTCCTCTCATGTTTGAGAGCATCGCCGAGGGGTCGGGAGGTTGCCTAGTGTCAAAGGATTCAACAAAACCATGTCTTCATCATTAGGCGAAAGTAACATGTGCATGATGGTACGAAGCTCTCCAAAGTTATTTTGGAACGGAGTCCTAGATAGGATAATTTGCTTTTTGGTACAAAGTTCAGCAAGAACCTTCCAAATATCGTTATTTGGAAGGCCTTTGCTGAAATTCATACAAGAAGGCAAATTATCCTATCCGGGACACCATTCCAAAATAATTTTGGAGGACTTCGTCATGCCCTGGTTACTTTTGGCTAATGATGAAGCCATGGATTTCTTCAATACTTTGACACTAGGAAACCTCTCTCGACCCCTCGGCAATCCTCGACCCCTCGAACCCTCGACGACCCTAGAACCCTCGACCCGTCGGCGATCCTCTTCTTCCTCTCATGTTCCAGAGGATCGCCGAGGGGTCGGGAGGTTGCATAGTGTCAAAGGATTCAACAAAACCATGTCTTCATCATTAGGTGAAAGTAACATGTGCATGATGGTACGAAGCTCTCCAAAGTTATTTTGGAATGGAGTCCTAGATAGGATAATTCACTTTTTGATACAAAGTTCAGCAAGAACCTTCCAAATATCGTTATTTGGAAGGCATTTGCTGAAATTCATACAAAAAGGCAAATTATCCTATCCGGGACACTATTCCAAAATAATTTTGGAGGACTTCGTCATGCCCTGGTTACTTCCGGCTAATGATGAAGCCATGGATTTCTTCAATACTTTGACACTAGGAAACCTCTCTTGACCCCTCGGCGATCCTCGACCCCTCGAACCCTCGACGACCCTGGAACCCTCGACCCCTAGACGACCCTGGAACCCTCGACCCTCGACCCTATAGAACCCTCGAACCCTCGACCCTGAAACCCTCGACCCTTGACCCCTTAACGACCCTCGACCCTCTACCCTAGTTCCCGACCCTCGACCCCTCGGCAATCCTCGACACCCTCGTTCCCGATAAAAATTAAGAAGAAGAAGAAAAAAAGAGGAGAAAAAAAAGGAGAAGAAGCTCCTCTATTCCTTCTTCTTCTCCTCTTTTTTTCTTCTTCTTCCTCTTCTTCCTCTCCTCGTCTTCTCCTTCTTCTTCTCCTTCTTTCTCTACTTATTTTCCTTTTCCTTATTTTACTTTTTCCTCTCCACTAACATAAAATGCACTAACCTAAAATGCAACAAACATAAAATGCACTAAATCGATCAACAAACCTAAAATCAGTGATAAAATGCACTAACCTAAAATCGATATCTACTAACAACTTAAAAAAATTAATACATATATGAAAAAATGCATATATGAAAAAAAACATCATCATATCATCAACAGAAAAAATAGTATTTTTTCTAAAAATCTATCTTTTGCATATATACATCAACATATATATACACTAACATAAAATGCACAAAAATGCTATCGGAGAGGGGGTATATCGACCCCCCTCATGTATCCACATACATACATCTATACATACATACATTTCTCATATATACATACATACATTTCTCATATATAAGTTTTTCTTCTTCTTCTTCCTTTCTTCTTCTTCCTAGCTAGATATATAAATTTTTGCATATATAAAATACATATATACTTGCATATATGTATAAATTTTTGCATATATAAACTTTTGCATATATAAACTTTTTCTAAAATATAACTTTTGCATATATGAACATATATACACAGAGAACATATACATATATGCACATTTTTATAATAATGAAAAAAATAAGAGGAATGGGCGCTGGCGGCCGGACCGAAGGAGGCGGCGTGTGGTCGGGGCGACGGCGACGGGGTTGGGGAAGGGGCGGCGCGCGCGGCGACGGCGACGGGGTCGGGGAAGGGGCGGCGCGCGCGGCGATGACGACGGGTTCGAGGAACGGGTGGCGCGCGCGGCGACGAC
>NC_057800.1:137327288-137327943 GCF_018294505.1 Triticum aestivum | reverse complement strand
GTCGTAGCACCAACCGGGACTAATGCCCCCCTTTAGTCCCGGTTGGTGCCACCAACCGGGACCAAAGGCCTGTGCTGCCCCAAACCCAAATATTTAGTCCCACCTCGCTAGTTGAGAGGGAGGCGCACCTGTTTATAAGGTGCGGTGCGCCTTCCCTCTCGAGCTCCTCTCTAAAGCAGGCTTTCGGGCCTAACACTGCAATCTATGCCTGTGGGCCTACTGGGCCTCCCGCGGGCCTGAATCCTGGCCCATGGTAGGGTTTCTAGTCGTATTCAGGCCGTGGGGGCCTAGTATGTGGCATTTTTTTGTTTTTTTGTTTTTTTGTTTCTACTTAGAACTAAATACTTATAGTTTTGTAGTGATTTCTTTTTTATTTTAGGTCACAAAAATTATAAACTTTCTGTTAGTTCCATTAGTTGTAAAATTTGAATAGTTTAAATTTGATTTTTTTAAAATTTGTGTGAATCACTAGTTTATGAATAACTTTAGTATAAAAATTGATTTTGAGTCAATCTTTTTCCTGCTATTTAATATTACTGTGTTTTATCATTATACTCAATTTGGTAATTTTAGTTAGTCGTATCAAATATTATAGGTGTGAGCCCTATTTTTTTCCAGTTTTTTTGTTTTGTTTTCTGCATTATTTATTTCCTTT
>NC_057800.1:137218629-137327165 GCF_018294505.1 Triticum aestivum | reverse complement strand
TTAGTGCCATTAGTTTTCAAATTTGAAAACACTTTTTTAGTTTTTTTGTTTTCTTTGTTGCTTTATTTATTTTATTTTGTTTCTACTTACAACAAAATACTTATTGTTGCTATTTTTATTTTTTTTCCAGTTTTTTTGTTTTGTTTTCTGTATTATTTATTTTCTTTTGTTTTTTGCTTTATTTTTTAATTCTTTTTGCTTTTAGGTCAGCAAAGTTATAAACTTTCTGTTAGTGCCATTAGTTTTAGAAAAAAATATAAACTTTCTGTTAGTGCCATTAGTTTTCAAATTTGAATAGTTAAAATTTGAACATAGATGCACCTATAGAGAAAATTCGACCTAAATTCATAGTTTTCAAATGAACTCTGAAAAGTTGGCTTAGCATACTCGTCTGTTACAAATTTGGCATGGTATCATCATAATAGTTGCGGGAGAAAGTCTTCACTTCTTCTTCGCTTGTGTCATTTGCTTATTGCGCCGTAACCATGGATAATCTTCATTGTTTATCAGGATGCTTGGGTCAGCCTTGACATTGAAGGGAGGAATTTCCTGAAACTTTTCATAATCTTCAGACATGTCTGTCTTGCCGTCCACTCCCAGGATGTCCCTTTTTCCTGAAAGAACTATGTGGCGCTTTGGCTCATCGTATGATGTATTTGCTTCCTTATCTTTTCTTTTTCTCAGTTTGGTAGACATGTCCTTCACATAGATAACCTATGCCACATCATTGGCTAGGACGAACGGTTCGTCAGTGTACCCAAGTTTTTTCAGATCCACTGTTGTCATTCCGTACTGTGCGTCTACCTGTACCCAGCCGCCTAACAGATTGACCCATTTGCACTTAAACAAAGGGACCTTAAAATCAGGTCCGTAGTCAAGTTCCCATATGTCCACTATGTAACCATAATATGTATCCTTTCCGCTCTCGGTTGCTACATCAAAGCGGACACCACTGTTTTGGTTGGTGCTCTTTTGATCTAGGGCGATCGTGTAAAATGTATTCCCATTTATCTCGTATACTTTGTAAGTCAATACAGTCAAAGATGGTCCCCTGGACAACAAGTACAACTCATCACAAACAGTGTTGTTACCTCTGAGACGTGTTTCCAACCAACTGCTGAAAGTCCTGATGTGTTCACATGTAATCCAGTCATCGCACTGCTCCGGGTGTTTGGAGCGCAGATTGTTCTTGTGTTCATCGACATACGGGGTGACCAAGGTAGAGTTCTGTAGAACTGTGTAGTGTGCTTGAGACCAAGAATATCCGTCCCTCCATATTATTGAGTCTCTTCCAAGAGTGCCTTTTCCAGTCAGTCTCCCCTCATACCGCGATTTAGGGAGACCTATCTTGTTAAGGCCAGGAATGAAGTCAACACAAAACCCGATAACATCCTCTGTTTGATGGCCCATGGAGATGCTTCCTTCTGGCCTAGCGCGATTATGGACATATTTCTTTAGGACTCCCATGAACCTCTCAAAGGGGAACATATTGTGTATAAATACGGGCCCCAGGATGACAATCTCATCGACTAGATGAACTAGGACATGCGTCATGATATTGAAGAAGGATGGTGGGAACACCAGCTTGAAACTGACAAGACATTGCGCCACATCACTCCTTAGCCTTGGTACGATTTCTAGATCGATCACCTTCTGAGAGATTGCATTGAGGAATGCACATAGCTTCACAATGGCTAATCGGACGTTTTCCGGTAGAAGCCCCCTCAATGCAACCGGAAGCAGTTGCGTCATAATCACGTGGCAGTCATGAGACTTTAGGTTCTGAAACTTTTTCTCTAGCATATTTATTATTCCCTTTATATTTGACGAGAAGCCAGTCGTGACCTTCATACTGAGCAGGCATTCAAAGAAGATTTCTTTCTCTTCTTTCGTAAGAGCATAGCTGGCAGGACCTTTATACTGCTTCGGAGGCATGCCGTCTTTTTCATGCAAACGTTGCAGGTCCTCCCGTGCCTCAGGTGTATCTTTTGTCTTCCTATACACGCCCAAGAAGCCTAGCAGGTTCACGCAAAGGTTCTTCATCACGTGCATCACATCGATTGAGGAGCGGACCTCTAGGTCTTTCCAGTAGGGTAAGTCCCAAAATATAGATTTCTTCTTCCACATGGGTGCGTGTCCCTCAGCGTCATTCAGAACAGCTAGTCCACCGGGACCCTTTCCAAAGATTACGTAGTGTAAATCATTGACCATAGCAAGCACGTGATCACCGGTGTGCATGTTGGAAATATGCCCTAGAGGCCATAATAAAAGCATTATTATTATATTTCCTTGTTCATGATAATTGTCTTTATTCAATCGATAATTGTGTTATCCGGAAATCGTAATACATGTGTGAATAACAGACACCAACGTGTCCCTAGTGAGCCTCTAGTTGACTAGCTCGTTGATCAACAGATAGTCATGGTTTCCTGACTATGGACACTGGATGTCATTGATAACGAGATCACATCATTAGGAGAATGATGTGATGGACAAGACCCAATCCTAAACATAGCACAAGATCGTATAGTTCGTTTGCTAGAGTTTTCTAATGTCAAGTATCTATTCCTTTGACCATGAGATCGTGTGACTCCCGGATACCGTAAGAGTGCTTTGGGTATGCCAAACGTCACAACGTAACTGGGTGACTATAAAGGTAGACTACGGGTATCTCCGAAAGTGTCTGTTGGGTGACATGGATCAAGACTGGGATTTGTCACTCCGTATGACGGAGAGGTATCACTGGGCCCACTCGGTAATGCATCATCATAATGAGCTCAGAGTGACCAAGTGTCTGGTCACGGGATCATGCATTACGGTACGAGTAAAGTGACTTGCTGGTAACGAGGTTGAACGAGGTATTGGGATACCGACGATCGAATCTCGGGCAAGTAACATATCGATAGACAAAGGGAATAGCGTACGGGGTTGATTGAATCCTCGACATCGTGGTTCATCCGATGAGATCATCGTGGAGCATGTGGGAGCCAACATGGGTATCCAGATCCCGCTGTTGGTTATTGACCGGAGAGTCGTCTCGGTCATGTCTGCTTGTCTCCCGAACCCGTAGGGTCTACACACTTAAGGTTCGGTTACGCTAGGGTTGTAGGGATATGTATATGCAGTAACCCGAATGTTGTTCGGAGTCCCGGATGAGATCCCGGACGTCACGAGGAGTTCCGGAATGGTCCGGAGGTAAAGATTTATGTATGGGAAGTCCTGTTTCGGGCATCGGGACAAGTTTCGGGGTTATCGGTATTGTACCGGGACCACCGGAAGGGTCCCGGGGGTCGATTGGGTGGGTCCACCTGTCCCGGGGGGCCACATGGGCTGTAGGGGGTGCGCCTTGGCCTAATGGGCCAAGGGCACCAGCCCCACATAGGCCCATGCGCCTAGGGTTTGAAAGGGGGAAGAGTCCTAGGAGGGGAAGGCACCTCCTAGGTGCCTTGGGGGGGGGAGGGAAACCCCCCTTGGCCGCCGCACCCCCTAGGAGATTGGATCTCCTAGGGCCGGCCACCCCCCCTTGGCCCTCCTATATATAGTGGGGGAGAGGAGGGACTTCATACCTGAACGCCTTGGCCTTTGGTTGCCTCCTTCTCCCTCCCCAACACATCCTCCTCCTCCATAGTGCTTAGCGAAGCTCTGCCGGAGTACTGCAGCTCCATCAACACCACGCCGTCGTGCTGCTGCTGGTGCCATCTCCCTCAACCTCTCCTCCCTCCCTTGCTGGATCTAGAAGGAGGAGACGTGGCTGTTCCGTACGTGTGTTGAACGCGGAGGTGCCGTCCGTTCGGCGCTGGTCATCGGTGATTTGGATCACGTCGAGTACGACTACATCATCACCGTTCTTTTGAACGCTTCCGTGCGCGATCTACAAAGGTATGTAGATGCATCTAATCACTCGTGGCTAGATGAACTCCTAGATGATCTTGGTGAAACGAGTAGGAAAAAATTTGTTTTCTGCAACGTTCTCCAACAGTGCATGGAGGGCTTCTTCCGGTGATCTGCCTCGCCTTTGAAATGCGTGCCTTTCTTTCGACATTGATGGTTGGTCAGAAGAAATCGACGATGGCCCAGGTACACATTCTTCCTGCATTTGTCCAGGTATATACTTTCAGTGTCATCTAAACAGTGCGTGCATGCGTGGTATCCTTTGTTTGTCTGTCCTGAAAGGTTACTGAGAGCGGGCTAATCGTTGATGGTCACGAACAGAAACGCCTTAAGGTTAAATTCCTCCTGTCTGTGCTCATCCCACGTACGTACACCGTTTTCATTCCACAGCTGTAAAAGTTCTTCAACTAATGGCCTTAGGTACATATCAATTTCGTTGCCGGGTTGCTTAGGGCCTTGGATGAGAACTGGCATCATAATGAACTTCCGCTTCATGCACATCCAAGGAGGAAGGTTATACATACATAGAGTCACGGAACAGGTGCTGTGATTGCTGCTCTGCTCCCCGAAAGGGTTAATGCCATCCGCGCTTAAAGCAAACCATACATTCCTTGGGTCCTTTGCAAACTCATCCCAGTACTTTCTCTCGATTTTTCTCCACTGTGACCCGTCAGCGGGTGCTCTCTATTGGGGAACGTTGCAGAAAATTAAAATTTTTCCTACGGTTTCACCAAGATCCATCTATGAGTTCATCTAAGCAACGAGTCAAGGGAGAGAGTTTGCATCTACATACCACTTGTAGATCACGAGCGGAAGCTTGCCAAGGGGATGGTGATGACGGAGTCATACTCGAACGTGATTCGGATCACCGATGTCCAAGTGCTGAACGGACAGCACCTCCGCGTTCAACACACGTACGGGACGGGGACGTCTCCTCCTTCTTGATCCAGCAAGGGGGAAGGAGAGGTTGAGGAAGATTGCTCCAACGGCAGCACGACGGCGTGGTGTAGTTGGTGCAGCAGTACTCCGACAGGGCTTCGCCAAGCACGTATGGAGGAGGAGAGGTGTTGGGGAGGGGAGGGGCTGCGCCTTGGCTTGTGGTGTTGCAGCCCTCCCCTCACCCCTCTATATATAGGGGAAGGGGGCAAGGGGGGCCGGCCCTCTAGGGAAAACCCTAGGGGGGGCGGCGGCCAAAGGGAGAGGGGAAAGGGTGGCTTGCCCCCCCAAGCCAGGGGGCGCCCCCTTTAGGGTTTCCCCTCCCCTTGCCCTAGCCGCATGGGCCTAGGTGGGGAGGTGCGCCCAGTCCACCAGGGGCTGGCTCCCTGCCCCACGCAGCCCATGTGGTCCCCCGGGAGGGGTGGCCCCACCCGGTGGACCTCCGGAACCCTTTCGGTGGCCCCGGTACAATACCGATATGACCCCGAAATTCTCGGTGCCCGTATAACAACTTCCCATATATAAAACTTCACCTCCGGACTATTCCGGAACTCCTCGTGACATCCGGGATCTCATCCGGGACTCCGAACAACATTCGGTAGTCACATACTAGTCTTCCTAACAACCCTAGCGTCACCGAACCTTAAGTGTGTAGACCCTACGGGTTTGGGAGACATGCAGACATGACCGAGACGACTCTCGGGCAATAACCAACAGCGGGGTCTGGATACCCATGTTGGCTCCCACATGCTCCTCGATGATTACATCGGTTGAACCGTGATGTCGAGGATTCGATCAAACCCTGTATACAATTCCCTTTGTCAATCGGTACGTTACTTGCCCGAGACTCGATCGTCGGTATCCCAATACCTTGTTCAGTCTCGTTACCGGCAAGTCACTTTACTCGTATCGTAATGCATGATCCTTGGTCACCTTGAGCTCATTATGATGATGCATTACCGAGTGGGCCCAGAGATACCTCTCCGTCATACGGAGTGACAAATCCCAGTCTCGATCCGCATAAAACAATAGATACTTTCGGAGATACCTGTAGTGCACCTTTATAGTCACCCAGTTACGTTGTGATGTTTGATACACCCAAAGCACTCCTACGGTATCCAGGAGTTACACGCTCTCATGGTCAAAGGAAGAGATACTTGACATTGGCAAAGCTCTAGCAAACGAACTACACGATCTTTGTGCTATGCTTAGGATTGGGTCTTGTCCATCACATCATTCTCCTAATGATGTGATCCCGTTATCAACGACATCTGATGTCCATTGCCAGGAAACCATGACTATCTGTTGATCACAACGAGCTAGTCAACTAGAGGCTCACTAGGGACATATTGTGGTCTATGTATTCACACGTGTATTACGATTTCCGGATAATACAGTTATAGCATGAATAAAAGACAATTATCATGAACACTGAAATATAATAATACTTTTATTATTGCCTCTAGGGCATATTTCCAGCACTCTCAACTTCCCATCTTTCTTTCGGTTCTCACTGTGCCATCGCATCAACTTGGCATGCTCTTTGTTTTTGAACAGACATTTCAACCGTGGTATTATAGGAGCATACCACATCACCTTCGCAAGAACCCTCTTCCTGGGGGGCTCGCCGTCAACATCACCAGGGTCATCTCGTCTGATCTTATACCGCAATGCACCGCGTACCGGGCATGCGTTCAGATCCTTGTATGCACCGCGGTAGAGGATGCAGTCATTAGGGCATGCATGTATCTTCTCCACCTCCAATCCTAGAGGGCATACGACCTTCTTTGCTGCGTATGTACTGTCGGGCAATTCGTAATCCTTAGGAAGCTTCTTCTTCAATATTTTCAGTAGCTTCTCAAATCCTTTGTCAGCCACAGCATTCTGTGCCTTCCACTTCAGCAATTCCAGTATGGTACCGAACTTTGTGTTTCCATCTTTGCAATTGGGGTATAACCCTTTTTTGTGATCCTCTAACATGCGATCGAACTTCAGCTTCTCCTTTTGACTAATGCATTGCGTCCTTGCATCGACAATGACCCGGCGGAGATCATCATCATTGGGCACATCGTCTGGTTCCTCTTGATCTTCAGCAGCTTCACCCGTTGCAGCATCATTGGGCACATCGTCTGGTTCCTCTTGATCTTCACCAGCTCCCCCCGTTGCAGCATCACCGTATTTTGGGGGCACATAGTTGTCATCGTAGTCTTCTTCTTCGCCGTCTTCCATCATAACCCCTATTTCTCCGTGCCTCGTCCAAACATTATAGTGTGGCATGAAACCCTTGTAAAGCAGGTGGGAGTGAAGGATTTTTCGGTTAGAGTAAGACCTCGTATTCCCACATTCAGTGCATGGACAACACATAAAACCATTCTGCTTGTTTGCCTCAGCCGCATCGAGAAACTCATGCACGCCCTTAATGTACTCGCGGGTGTGTCTGTCACCGTACATCCATTGCCGGTTCATCTGCGTGCATTATATATAATTAAGTGTCCAAATTAATAGAAGTTCATCATCACATTAAAACCAAAGTGCATACATAGTTCTCATCTAACAACATATAGCTCTCCAGAGCATCTAATTAATTAAACCATACATTGAAACTATGTAAAACATTTCAATGCGAAAACAAATGCGATCATAATCGCAACCAAGGTAACAATTGATCCAACGGCATAATGATACCAAGCCTCGGTATGAATGGCATATTTTCTAGTCTTTCTAATCTTCAAGCACATTGCATCCATCTTGATCTTGTGATCATCGACGACATCCGCAACATGCAACTCCAATATCATCTTCTCCTCCTCAATTTTTTTTATTTTTTCCTTCAACAAATTGTTTTCTTCTTCAAGTAAATTTAACCTCTCGACAATAGGGTCAGTTGGCATTTCCGATTCACATACATCCTAGATAAATAAAATCTATGTCACGTTGGTCGGCATAATTTTCATAAACAATAAATGAACCAATAGTTATAAAGATAATATACATACCACATCTGAATCATAGACAGGACGAGGGCCGACGGGGGCGGATACCAAACCATCGCACTATATAAGATGCAATAATAAATGTAAGAAAATGATACAAGTATCTATCTAAACATACAAGTAAGAATATTTTTCCTTTCAGAAAGAAGAAAAGAACAAGAGGCTCACCATGGTGGTGTCGGTGATGAGATCAGCGCGGGTGATCGACGGCGGTGAAGACTGGGACGGGGCGTGACGGACCGCTAAATCTAGACAAATCTCGAGGAAAATGGAGCTTGGAGGTCCAGCTTCGAGAGGAGAAAACTTAAGTAGTGTGGCTCGGGCATTCCATCGAACACCTCATGTGCATAGGAGGTGAGCTAGAGCACCACAAAGCCCTCTCCCCCTTGGCCAGAAAAAACAGAGCACTGTGCTCTGCTCTTGCACGAGGGGGTATATATAGGCACCTCATTGGTCCCGGTTGGTGACATGAGCCGGGACTAAAGGGGAGACGTTGGTCCCGGTTCAAGCCACCAACCGGGACCAATGGTGTGTTGGGGAACGTTGCAGAAAACAAAAAATTTCCTACGGTTTCACCAAGATCCATCTATGAGTTCATCTAGCAACGAGTGATTGGATGCATCTACGTACCTTGTAGATCGCGAGCGGAAGCGTTCAAAGAACGGGGATGAGGGAGTCGTACTCGACGTGATTCGAATCACCGAAGATCCTAGCACCGAACGGACGGCACCTCCGCGTTCAACACACGTACGGTCAGCGTGACGTCTCCTTCTTCTTGATCCAGCAAGAGGGAAGGAGAAGTTGAGGAAGATGGCTCCAGCAGCAGCACGACGGCGTGGTGGTGATGGAGCTGCAGTACTCCGGCAGGGCTTCGCCAAGCACTATGGAGGAGGAGGAGGTGTTGGAGAGGGAGAGGGAGGCACCAAAGATCAAGGTAAGAAGTCCTCCATCTCCCCAGTATATATAGGAGGGCCAAGGGGGGGGGGCGCCGGCCCTAGGAGATCTAATCTCCTAGGGTGGTGTGGCCAAGGGGAGGAATCCCTCCTCCCAAGGCACCTAGGAGGTGCCTTCCCCTCCTAGGACTCTTCCTCCTTGAAACCCTAGGCGCATGGGCCTCTTGGGGCTGGTGCCCTTGGCCCATGTAGGCCAAGGCGCACCCCCTACAGCCCATGTGGCCCCCCGGGACAGGTGGCCCCACCCGGTGGACCCCCGGGACCCTTCCGGTGGTCCCGGTACAATACCGATGACCCCGAAACTTGTCCCGATGCCCGAAACAGGACTTCCCATATATAAATCTTTACCTCCGGACCATTACGGAACTCCTCGTGATGTCCGGGATCTCATCCGGGACTCCAGACAACATTCGGGTTACTGCATATACATATCCCTACAACCCTAGCGTCACCGAACCTTAAGTGTGTAGACCCTACGGGTTCGGGAGGCATGTAGACATGACCGAGATCGCTCTCCGGTCAATAACCAACAGCGGGATCTGGATACCCATGTTGGCTGCCACATGCTCCTCGATGATCTCATCAGATGAACCATGATGTCGAGGATTCAAGCAACCCCGTATACAATTCCCTTTGTCAATCGGTATGTTACTTGCCCGAGATCCGATCGTCGGTATCCCAATACCTCGTTCAATCTCGTTACCGGCAAGTCACTTTACTCGTACCGTAATGCATGATCCCGTGACCAGACACTTGGTCACTTTGAGCTCATTATGATGATGCATTACCGAGTGGGCCCAGTGATACCTCTCCGTCATACGGAGTGACAAATCCCAGTCTTGATCCGTGTCAACCCAACAGACACTTTCGGAGATACCCGTAGTATACCTTTATAGTCACCCAGTTACGTTGTGACGTTTGGTACACCCAAAGCACTCCTACAGTATCCGAGAGTTACACGATCTCATGGTCTAAGGAAAAGATACTTGACATTGGAAAACTCTAGCAAACGAACTATACGATCTTACGCTATGTTTAGGATTGGGTCTTGTCCATCACATCATTCTCCTAATGATGTGATCTCGTTATCAATGACATCTAATGTCCATAGTCAGGAAACCATGACTATCTGTTGATCAACGAGCTAGTCAACTAGAGGCTTACTAGGGACAAGTTGGTGTCTATTATTCACACATGTATTACGATTTCCGGATAACACAATTATAGCATGAATAAAGACAATTATCATGAACAAAGAAATATAATAATAATGCTTTTATTATTGCCTCTAGGGCATATTTCCGACAGTCTCCCACTTGCACTAGAGTCAATAATCTAGTTACATTGTGATGAATCGAACACCCATCAAATTCTGGTGTTGATCATGTTTTGCTCTAGGGAGAGGTTTAGTTAACGGATGTGCTACATTCAGGTCCGTGTGTACTTTACAAATATCTATGTCTCCATCTTGAACATTTTCACGAATGGAGGTGAAGCAACGCTTGATGTGCCTTGTCTTCTTGTGAAACCTGGGCTCCTTGGCAAGTGCAATAGCTCCAGTGTTGTCACAGAAGAGCTTAATCGGCCCCGACGCATTGGGTATGTCTCCTAGGTCAGTGATGAACTCCTTCACCCAAATTGCTTCATGCGTTGCCTTCGATGCTGCCATGTACTCCGCTTCACATGTAGATCCCCTCACGACGCTCTGCTTGCAACTGCACCAGCTTACTGCCCCACCATTCAAAATATACACGTATCCGGTTTGTGACTTAGAGTCATCCAGATCTCTGTCGAAGCTAGCGTCGACGTAACCCTTTACGACAGCTCTTCGTCACCTCCATAAACGAGAAACATTTCCTTAGTCCTTTTCAGGTACTTCAGGATATTCTTGACCGCTGTCCAGTGTTCCTTGCCGGGATTACTTTGGTACCTTCCTACCAAACTTACGGCAAGGTTTACATCAGGTCTGGTACACAGCATGGCACACATTATAGAACCTATGACTGAGGCATAGGGGATGACACTCATCTCTTCTATATCTTCTGCCGTGGTCGGACATTGAGCTGAGCTCAATTTCACACCTTGTAACACAGGCAAGAACCCCTTCTTAGAATGATCCATATTGAATTTCTTCAATATCTTATCAAGGTATGTGCTTTGTGAAAGACCTATGAGGCGTCTCGATCTATCTCTATAGATTTTGATGTCTAATATATAAGCAGCTTCTCCAAGGTCCTTCATTGAAAAACTTTTATTCAAGTAGGCCTTAATGCTGTCCAAGAGTTCTATATCATTTCCCATCAAAAGTATGTCATCTACATATAATATGAGAAATGCTACAGAGCTACCACCCACTTTCTTGTAAACGCAGGCTTCTCCATAAGTCTGCGTAAACCCAAATGCTTTGATCATCTCATCAAAGCGAATGTTCCAACTCCGAGATGCTTGCACCAGCCCATTGAGCGTTGGAGATTTCACACCTTGTCAGCATTCTTAGGATCGACAAAACCTTCCGGCTGCATCATATACAATTCTTCCTTAAGGAAACCATTAAGGAATGCCGTTTTGACGTCCATTTGCCATATTTCATAATCATAGAATGCGGCAACCGCTAACATGATTCGGACGGACTTCAGCTTCGCTAGCGGTGAGAAAGTCTCATCGTAGTCAACCCCTTGAACTTGTCAATAACCCTTAGCGACAAGCCGAGCTTTATAGATGGTCACATTACCATCCGCGTCTGTCTTCTTCTTAAAGATCCATTTATTTTCTATGGCTCGCCGCTCAACGGGCAAGTCAGTCAAAGTCCATACTTCGTTTTCATACATGGATCCTATCTCGGATTTCATGGCTTCTAGCCATTTGTCGGAATCCGGGCCCGCCATCGCTCCTTCATAGTTCAAAGGTTCACCGTTGTCTGACAACATGATTTCCAAGACAGGGTTGCCGTACCACTCTGGTGCGGAACGTGTCCTTGTGGACCTTCGAATTTCAGTAGGAGCTTGATCAGAAGTATCTTGATCGTCATCATTAACTTCCTCTCTAGTCGGTGCAGGCACCTCAGGAACACTTTCTTGAGTTGCGCCATTTTCCGGTTCAAGAGGTAATACTTCATCAAGTTCTACTTTCCTCCCACTTACTTCTTTCAAGAGAAACTCTTTCGCTAGAAAGGACCCTTTCTTGGCAACAAAGATCTTGCCTTCAGATCTGAGGTAGAAGGTATACCCAATAGTTTCTTTAGGGTATCCTATGAAGACGCATTTTTCCGACTTGGGTTCGAGCTTTTCAGGTTGAAGTTTCCTGACATAAGCATCTCATCCCCAAACTTTTAGAAATGACAGCTTAGGTTTCTTCCCAAACCATAATTCAAACGGTGTCGTATCAACGGATTTCGACGGAGACCTATTTAAAGTGAATGCGGCAGTCTCTAAAGCATACCCCCAAAAAGATAATGGTAAATTGGGAAGAGACATCATAGATCGCACCATATCTAATAGAGTGCGATTACGACGTTCGGACACACCATTACGCTGAGGTGTTCCAGGCGGCGTGAGTTGTGAAACTACTCCACATTTTCTTAAGTGTGTGCCAAACTCGTGACTCAAGTATTCTCCTCCATGATCTGATCGCAGGAACTTGATTTTCCTGTCACATTGATTCTCAACCTCACTCTGAAATTCCTTGAACTTTTCAAAGGTCTCAGACTTGTGTTTCATTAAGTAGACATACCCATATCTACTCAAGTCGTCAGTGAGGGTGAGAACATAACAATAGCCACCGCGAGCCTCAACACTCATTGGACCGCACACATCAGTATGTATGATTTCCAATAAGTTGGTTGCTCGCTCCATTGTTCCTGAGAACGGAGTCTTGGTCATTTTACCCATGAGGCATGGTTCGCACGTGTCAAATGATTCGTAATCAAGAGACTCTAAAAGCCCATCAGCATGGAGCTTCTTCATGCGTTTGACACCTATGTGACCAAGGCGGCAATGCCACAAGTACGTGGGACTATCATTATCAACCTTACATCTTTTGGTACTCACACTATGAATATGTGTAGCAATACGCTCGAGATTGATTAAGAATAAACCATTCACCATTGGAGCATGACCATAAAACATATCTCTCATATAAATAGAACAACCATTATTCTCGGATTTAAATGAGTAGCCATCTCGTATTAAACGAGATCCTGATACAATGTTCATGCTCAAACTTGGCACTAAATAACAATTATTGAGGTTCAAAACTAATCCCGTAGGTAAATGTAGAGGTAGCGTGCCGACGGAGATCACATCGACTTTGGAACCATTCCCGACGCGCATCGTCACCTCGTCCTTCGCCAGTCTCCGCTTATTCCGCAGCTCCTGCTTTGAGTTACAAATGTGAGCAACTGCACCGATATCAAATACCCAGGAACTACTACGAGTACTGGTAAGGTACACATCAATTACATGTATATCACATATACCTTTCGTTTTGCCGGCCTTCTTGTCCGCTAAGTATTTGGGGCAGTTCCGCTTCCAGTGACCACTTTCCTTGCAATAAAAGCACTCAGTCTCGGGCTTGGGTCCATTCTTTGGCTTCTTCCCGGCAGCTTTCTTGCCGGGCGCAGCAACTCCCTTGCCGTCCTTCTTGAAGTTCTTTTTACCCTTGCCCTTCTTGAACTTAGTGGTTTTATTGACCATCAACACTTGATGTTCCTTCTTGACTTCTACCTCTGCTGATTTCAGCATAGAAAATACTTCAGGAATGGTCTTTTCCATCCCCTGCATATTGAAGTTCATCACAAAGCTCTTGTAGCTCGGTGGAAGCGACTGAAGGATTCTGTCAATGACCGAGTCATCCGGGAGATTAACTCCCAGCTGAGTCAAGCGGTTATGCAACCCAGAAATTTTGAGTATGTGCTCACTGACAGAACTATTTTCCTCCATCTTAGAGCTGAAGAATTTGTCGGAGACTTCATATCCCTCGACCCGGGCATGAGCTTGGAAAACCATTTTCAGCTCTTCGAACATCTCATATGCTCCGTGTCTCTCAAAACGTTTTTGGAGCCCCGGCTCTAAGCTGTAAAGCATGCCGCACTAAATGAGGGAGTAGTCATCGGTACGTGCCTGCCAAGCATTCATAACGTCTTGTTCTGCAGGGAGAACAGGTGCGTCACCCAGCGGTGCTTATAGGACATAATCTTTCTTAGCAGCTATGAGGATGATCCTCAGGTTCCGGACCCAGTCCGTATAGTTGCTGCCATCGTCTTTCAGCTTGGTTTTCTCTAGGAACGCGTTGAAGTTGAGGACTACGCTGGCCATTTGATCTACAAGACATATTGTAAAGATTTTAGACTAAGTTCATGATAATTAAGTTCATCTAATCAAATTATAATGAACTCCCACTTAGATAGACATCCCTCTTCTAGTCATCTAAGTATAACATGATCCGAGTTAACTAGGTCGTGTCCGATCATCACGTGAGACGGACTAGTCAACGTCGGTGAACATCTTCATGTTGATCGTATCTTCTATACGACTCATGCTCGGCCATGTCTGTACACATGCTAGGCTCGTCAAGTCAACCTAAGTGTTTTGCATGTGTAAATCTGTCTTACACCCGTTGTATGTGAACGTTAGAATCTATCACACACGATCATCACGTGGTGCTTCGAAACAATGAACTGTCGCAACGGTGCACAGTTAGGGGGAACACTTTCTTGAAATTATTATGAGGTATCATCTTATTTACTACCGTCGTTCTAAGCAAACAAGATGAAAAACATGATAAACATCACATGCAATCAAATAATAATAGTGACATGATATGGCCAATATCACATAGCTCCTTTAATCCCCATCTTGGGGTTCCATGATCATCTTGTCACCGGCATGACACCATGATCTCCATCATCATGATCTCCATCATTGTGTCTCCATGAAGTTGCTCGCCAACTATTACTTCTACTACTATGGCTAATGCGTTTAGCAATAAAGTAAAGTAATTTACATGGCGTTTCTCAATGACACGCAGGTCATACAAAAAAATAAAGACAACTCCTATGGCTCCTGCCGGTTGTCATACTCATCGTCATGCAAGTCGTGATTCCTATTACAATAGCATGAACATCTCATACATTACATATAGATCATTCATCATTCATCACAACTTTGGCCATATCATATCACAAAGCACTTGCTGCAAAAACAAGTTAGACGTCCTCTCATTGTTGTTGCAAGTTTTACGTGGCTGAAGTACGGTTCTAGCAAGAACGTTTTCTTACCTACATGAAAGCCACCACGTGATTTGTCAATTTCTATTTACCCTTCATAAGGACCCTTTTCATCGAATCCGCTCCAACTAAAGTAGGAGAGACAGACACCCGCCAGCCACCTTATGCAACTTGTGCATGTTAGTCGGTGGAACAGGTCTCACGTAAGCGTACATGTAAGGTTGGTCCAGGCCGCTTCATCCCACAATACCGTTGAAGCAAGATAAGACTAGTAGCGGCAAGAAAGTTGACAACATCAACGCCCACAACAAATTGTGTTCTACTCGTGCAAGAGAACTACGCATAGACCTAGCTCATGATGCCACTGTTGGGGAACGTTGCAGAAAACAAAAATTTTCCTACGGTTTCACCCAGATCCATCTATGCGTTCATCTAGCAATGAGTGATTGGATGCATCTACGTACCTTGTAGATCGCGAGCGGAAGCATTCAAAGAACTGGGATGAGGGAGTCGTACTCGACGTGATTCGAATCACCGAAGATCCTAGCACCGAACGGACGGCACCTCCGCGTTCAACACACGTATGGTCAGCATGACGTCTCCTTCTTCTTGATCCAGCAAGAGGGAAGGAGAAGTTGAGGAAGATGGCTCCAGCAGCAGCACGACGGCGTGGTGGTGATGGAGCTGCAGTACTCCGGCAGGGCTTCGCCAAGCACTATGGAGGAGGAGGAGGTGTTGGAGAGGGAGAGGGAGGCACCAAAGATCAAGGTAAGAAGTCCTCCATCTCCCCACTATATATAGGAGGGACAAGGGGGGGGCGGCCCTAGGAGATCTAATCTCCTAGGGTGGTGCGGCCAAGGGGAGGAATCCCTCCTCCCCAGGGCACCTAGGAGGTGCCTTCCCCTCCTAGGACTCTCCCTCCTTGAAACCCTAGGCGCATGGGCCTCTTGGGGCTGGTGCCCTTGGCCCATGTAGGCCAAGGCGCACCCCCTACAGCCCATGTGGCCCCCTGGGACAGGTGGCCCCACCCGGTGGACCCCCAGGACCCTTCCGGTGGTCCCGGTACAATACCAATGACCCCGAAACTTGTCCCGATGCCCGAAACAGGACTTCCCATATATAAATCTTTACCTCCGGACCATTCCGGAACTCCTCGTGACGTCCGGGATCTCATCCGGGACTCCAGACAACATTCGGGTTACTGCATATACATATCCCTACAACCCTAGCGTCACCGAACCTTAAGTGTGTAGACCCTACGGGTTCGGGAGACATGTAGACATGACCGAGATCGCTCTCCGGTCAATAACCAACAGCGGGATCTGGATACCCATGTTGGCTCCCACATGCTCCTCGATGATCTCATCGGATGAACCACGATGTCGAGGATTCAAGCAACCCCGTATACAATTCCCTTTGTCAATCGGTATGTTACTTGCCCGAGATCCGATCGTCGGTATCCCAATACCTCGTTCAATCTCGTTACTGGCAAGTCACTTTACTCGTACCGTAATGCATGATCCCGTGACCAGACACTTGGTCACTTTGAGCTCATTATGATGATGCATTACCGAGTGGGCCCAGTGATACCTCTCCGTCATACGGAGTGACAAATCCCAGTCTTGATCCATGTCAACCCAACAGACACTTTCGGAGATACCCGTAGTATACCTTTATAGTCACCCAGTTACGTAGTGACGTTTGGTACACCCAAAGCACTCCTACTGTATCCGGGAGTTACACGATCTCATGGTCTAAGGAAAAGATACTTGACATTGGAAAACTCTAGCAAACGAACTATACGATCTTATGCTATGTTTAGGATTGGGTCTTGTCCATCACATCATTCTCCTAATGATGTGATCTCGTTATCAATGACATCTAATGTCCATAGTCAGGAAACCATGACTATCTGTTGATCAATGAGCTAGTCAACTAGAGGCTTACTAGGGACATGTTGGTGTCTATTATTCACACATGTATTACGATTTCCGGATAACACAATTATAGCATGAATAAAGACAATTATCATGAACAAAGAAATATAATAATAATGCTTTTATTATTGCCTCTAGGGCATATTTCCAACATGGTGGTGGGCCAGGAGCGAGGCCCATTGGTCCCGGTTCATCCCACCAACCGGGACCAAAAGGTCCAGATGAACCGGGACCAATGGCCCACGTGGCCCTGCCGGCCCCCTGGGCTCACGAACCGGGACCAATGCCCACATTGGTCCCGGTTCTAGACTGAACCGGGACTAATGGGCTGACCCGACCTGGACCAAAGCCCTGTTTTCTACTAGTGATTGCTACCACATCACCGTCAAATTCTCAGCAGATGCATACACGGCATTGCACCAGAGGCGGTACTCTTTCGTATCTGCTCAACTTATTTATCGCAGCAAGAAAATAGATCACCACTGCTTTACTCCGATTTCTTGTCTTGGTTGTGAAGTTGCCTTTGTCCGGTTTGCACCTTCAGATCCGCCATGGCACGCTCAACACCATACTCGCAATGCTCATGGTTTTCCCCTTTTATATTCCACACTAGTTAAATCACAGTAGACTAAATTTAAAAATTGGGTCAGTCAATTTTTCAGAGCTCGCCGAAGTTCGCCGGTGCGATCGAAGGGGCTCGGGTGGGGACAGTGGTTGTGGGGGGCGGCGGTGGGGCCTCGTCGAATGAAGAAAACTCGATGCGGGTGGGGGCGGGGGTGGGGGTGGGGTGGCGGAGGAACACATGCGGTGGGGCCGGTGGTTCGGCCGGCGGCCCGTGCGGTGTTCTGTATGGGAAGCATAGTATGTTCCTTGTTAGGAAGGGGAGCAGGGACATCTGCAGTCTAACAGCTGATAGAGCTGGCCTGTATGTGATCGATAGGCTTTCAATTACTAGCGGCAATACAACACCGTAATTTCCAGCCAGTTCCACTTTCCCGATTTATATATCCTTGTTATGGTGTACCCCTGTTATGTACACTATGATCTGCCTAGTTGCTGTGTGCTCTTGTTATCATGGTTTGGCAATAAACTCTCTATACAGTATATTATGAACCTATCATCTGCCAGCTATCCTTACTTCTGGAGCCTATTTTTCTGTGTACTTGTGCTAGATTATATAAATGCACGCACCATATTATAGCACACATGAGCTCTCTCATCAGAATCCACTGATAGCACACAAGTGTTTACAGGGGCGCCCCTATATTAGAATATCATCTGATTTACAAAGATAATCTCACAACTATTTATGTTTTCATGGTTCTCAGATATCATACGCAATTACAGTGAATATCAGAATCCGCACATCAGAAGAATATTGTGGAACACTGCAATGACTTACGAAATTGGCACAAGGCATTGAGTGCCATTCTGGAAGCAATGAAACTCGTACGCTCCCTGTCGGTGTCAAAACTGGCGGATCTCGGGTAGGGGGTCCCGAACTGTGCGTCTAGGCCGGATGGTAACAGGAGGCAAGGGACACGAAGTTTTACCCAGGTTCGGGCCCTCTCGATGGAGGTAAAACCCTACGTCCTGCTTGATTAATATTGATGATATGGGTAGTACAAGAGTAGATCTACCTCGAGATCAGAGAGGCTAAACCCTAGAAGCTAGCCTATGGTATGATTGTTGATGTGTATGTTGTCCTACGGACTAAAACCCTCCGGCTTATATAGACACCGGAGAGGGTTAGGGTTACATAGAGTCGGTTACAATGGTAGGAGATCTGAACATCCGTATCACCAAGCTTGCCTTCCACGCCAAGGAAAGTCCCTTCCGGACACGGGACGGAGTCTTCAATCTTGTATCTTCATAGTCCAGGAGTCCGGCTGAAGGTATAGTTCGGCTCTCCGAACACCCCCTAATCCAGGACTCCCTCAGTAGCCCCCGAACCAGGCTTCAATGACGATGAGTCCGGCGCGCAGATTGTCTTCGGCATTGCAAGGCGGGTTCTCCTCCAAATTCCGTGTACCTGTTTGAATAAAGTCCGGTTTCTTGTAGATGTTGTGCTCCTTGGCTTCTATGCCCAATAATGGCCGTTTCCCACGTGTCAAACGAATATGAAAAGTCTGAGTGTTTTTTCGTTCACACCCCTAGCCGCGTAAATGAGCTGCCCTATTTAAGGGGACGAGGATTTAGATCCAATCCACACCTTCTCCTCTCCACGAGTGTTCACCAGAGCGCATCCGACAAAGGTCCATTCCACCATGGCCAGCCGCCGCAACTCCTCCGCTCGCCCTTCCAGCCCGAAGCCTGGATATTGGGAGAGATGTTCCACTCTGCATAGCGAGCTAGTGACGCTCCAGACCAAGGGATTTCTCCCCCCGGCCTATATGGTCCCGGTTCGAGCCGGTCTTGCCGTCTACAATGGCGGAGAGCAAGCAGAGAATGCCCCTAATCCATCCAAAGGAGAGCGGGTGTGCCTTTTCCCTTACTTAATAAGGGGCTCGGATCTCCCATCCACCCATTTCTCCGGGGGCTGCTGGAGTTCTACGGCCTCCAGCTACATCATCTCACGCGTGCCTCAGTATTGCATATCGCGGGCTTTGCAGCCCTTTGCAAGCTGTTCTTGGGTATTGAAGCTCATTTTGGACTGTGGAAGGAGCTATTTTGCCTCGTGCCCCATTCCAAGAGAGGGTCAATGTACCAAGTGGGAGGAGCCGAAGTATGGCGCATCGCCGGTACTGGATATCTGTCCGGAACCCCAAAGAAGGCGTCCGAAGATTGGCCCTCGGAATGGTTCTATATAGAAGACGTCCCGCTACCAGATCCTGTCCGGATCGGCCTCCCAGAATTCGATAGTGCTCCCTTAAAGAAGCGCCTAAGCTGGCGTCCACGGAGCCCTCAAAGGGAAAGTGACAGGAACATCGTTTACCTGATGGGCCGAATAAGATTGTTGGCCCATTCCGGACTAACCATGATCAAAGTTATGGCCGAATGCATCATGCGGGGGGTGTAGCCGCCTCAGTATAGAATCCACCCCATGTGGGATTTCAATGGGGAGAATGATGCCACCCGCTACGGCTGTAAAGGGCCAGATTCAGTTGCCACTCTTTGTACATGGGAGAAGAGGAGGAATTTCTCTGCGTTAACCCACATGGTGGATTATCTATGCACAATCCCCCAAGCTGGGTAAGTGGTCGCATCTACTTGCTCATCCGTTTAGTGTTCCCATTGTTAAATACTTAGTCTGATGACCTCAACGCAGGAAATGCGCCGGGCTGTTAAGGAAATAAGCAGCCCACCTCCACAACCCGAGGACCCAGGACGGTCTCTCGACCCGGCCTCTCAAGAGGATCCAGACATATCTGTGGAGCTGATTGATGGAGTGTTCCATCAATTGAGCGAGGACAACACCTTGGTGGCCATTACGGCCAATTACCCAGGGCTAATCCTGATGCCCCAGGTACCTGAGATCGAAGTCCCAGTACCCCAGATAGGGGTCCGTCCATGCGTGTTCAATTTCTTGATTGCAACCGAACTTTGCAGGGGAGGTTGTTGAGGCGGAAGGCCGAACCTGCGGCGACAAGCCAACGAGGGGCCGCAGGGCCCCATGGGCAGGAAAGAGGTGCAGTCCGGACCGAGGCATCAGCGCAAAGGTATGGCGCGCCCCTCTATCCCAGTTGTTATACCTTCGAGGCACATTTGGCACTCGTTCCCTCTTCAGGACAAAGAGACCTCGCCGGACTATATCCGGAGAGGCTGCCACTCGCGCCTCCACCAGCCAGGCTCCAAAGCCTGGTCCGAGGGCGGAGGCGAACGCAAGGCGCGTGCCGGACGTTCCTCCGACGGAGGATGCGGACGGGTTGTCTGCCACCAACTCTGAGGTGGAAAGTGCCATGAACCACAGGCGTCGCCGGACAATTCTTCACGACGCTTGCTTCTCCCAAGAGGCGTTAGATGCCTTCAATTTGGGAGATGCGCACCTCCGTGCCGCTCAAAATGGTCTAGCCAGAGCCACGGAGCAATATGTAAAAGACATACGGGTAAGAAAATTTTCGTAAATATATATGTAGCAGTAGCCCTCGAGACTTGAAACAGTTAGAATAACTGGTTTAAGGATCATTTGATATACAGGTTCTTACAGAAAAGAATTCCCTACTGTCCCAGGAGCTGGAAGAGTGCAAAGCCCAACTAGAGGCCGCACTAGCCGCGGCAGGGGAGCCTAAGGAGGCCCCCTCTGGTAATAGACATTTCGAAAGACAAGTATTTTGCGAAGCACGGCTTTGGTACGAATCTGACAAATAGAATTGCAGATGGCGCCGGATTGAATCCGGAAAAGCAACATCTCCTACGCCAGCTAAAGGCTGGTGAGAGGGTGCTATTAAAGGTGATGGGGGAGAAGAACGTTCTCCAAGATGCCAACACCCGGCTGGGCGTCGAGCTGAAAGATGTTCGTGCCTAGCTATCAGACTCCGTGAAGGAGAATCAGCGGCTTCGGCGCGGCATATTTAGTAAGTGCTTGAACAAACCTTTTGAAAGAAAGTTCGGAGGGGAAGTCGACTGACAGAGCAATGTCTGTAGGTGTGTTAACAGGTCGTCCGGCGGAGGACATGCCCGGTTCTACGGGTGACCTTCTTCCCGAGCTCTCGCAACTGCTCGATCGAGTTCGGCAGGCGATGCGAGGCGTCGCCCAGGTCCTGTGGCCATCCGTCTCCATGCCCGAAGGTATTGGAGAGCTTGCGGAGAAGCTAAAGGGAGAACGGTGATGCTTCTAATTGTGGAAGATATCAGCCTGCCGTCAAGGTGCTAGGGAGGCCTGCACCATGGTGAAGACGCGGTACTCAAAGGCTGACCCCAACCATATGGCCGAGGTCGGTCCTATAGGGCCCGATGGGAAGGAGATCCCTGTAATCTTAGTATACGGCCAAGTAGAGTTGGCCGCAAAGTACTCCCAGCAGGACTGTAAATTAGATAGCCTGTTAGATGGTATTGAAGAGGAATACAATCAGTCAAAATGACTTATGTAATCGAATTGACATTTATAATGCCTTCTAGGCGGATTGTAGATCATTTGTCATGGCCGACCTTTTCACTTCAACCTCGGGGCCTGACGGTCCAGAGTGTGTCCGAATTCCCATGCGGTTATATAGGAACCGGGGAATGCGTGGAGACCAGGCGTAGGGGTCATTAGTGCGTGAACAGACAAGTGCCCGACTAGTTATGTTATATTACATGGTTAGTAAGAAACATCTTCCAGGGAGAATAGTTCCGTTAGGGGTTCCTTTCCCTGGGGGAGGGGGGCATGCCCTAAAGTGCATGTCCATGGTGCAAAAAGAAACGCAGGAAAAATGCCTGGGGGCACATAGATAAAGAAAAAGATTATCTTTAGTTCACCGACCGAATATTCTCTTAAGAACGCTAGCTTTCAGCTTCACCCAGTCTGAGGTACACGTCCGGCTGATCCGGCAGTAACAATCTTAGAGGTGCTCCCTTTACCACCTAGCGGAATAATCGGGAACGTAGGGGTAAGCACAGGAGCCAGGCAACCCAGCTTGGCCAAAACTTAAGTCATATCGATGCATATAATGGTGAATAAAAGGTACATGCGGAAGTTTGACACATGTGTTAGGCATGAAGCCCTTATAAATAAGCTTCTATTTACAGAAGCCCCCAGGTTTACTGAGCGCGGATAGCGCGTCAATTTGTGAGCCTTTAAAGGTTATAAGAGAGAAAAAAAGGTAGAAGGAGAGAAATGTAACACGGACAGTATATAAAAAATGGACAGAGTAAGGAGACGAACACAGGATCCGGCGCTAGGCATAGAATCTTCGGAGACCGGCTGCGTTCCATGGGTTTGGCTCGAGTCGGTTATCCGATGCATTTCGCAGGCGGTACGCTCCACCAGTCAGGACTTGGTCAATTATGAAGGGACCTTCCCACTTGGGCTTGAGTTTGTCCTTTTTCTTGTCCGGCAGGCGTAGAACTAATTCGCCAACATTGTAATTTTTGGCCCGTACATCTCTGCTTTGGTATCTTCGAGCTTTCTGTTGATAGAATGCGGAACGGGCTTTTGCCACGTCACGCTCCTCCTCTAATGCGTCCAAACTGTCCTACCGATCAAGCTCGGCTTCTCTTTCCTCATACATGCGCACTCGAGGTGACTCATGAATTATGTCGCAAGGCAGAACTTCCTCTACGCCGTACACCATGAAGAATGGTGTGTATCCAGTGGTGCGATTCGGCGTGGTCCGCAGCCCCCAGAGTACGGAGTCGAGCTCCTCTACCCAGTGTGTGTTAGATTCCTTGAGGGACCGCACTAGTCTGGGTTTGATGCCGCTCATGATAAGACCATTTGCACGTTTGACCTGGCCGTTAGTTTGTGGGTGATAGACGGAAGCATAATCGAGCTTTTTGCCCATGTTTTTGCACCAGAGTTTTACCTCGTCGGCCGTAAAGTTTGTGCCATTATCAGTGATGATGCTGTGGGGGACGCCGTAACGGTGTACAACCCCGGATATGAAGTCTATCACAGGTCCGGATTCGGCCGTCTTAACAGGCTTGGCTTCTATCCATTTGGTGAACTTATCCACCATGACCAGTAAGTATTTGTGCTTGTGGGTTCCGCCTTTAAGGGGTCCAACCATATCAAGCCCCCAGACCGCAATGGGCCAAGTGATTGGGATAGTTTGGAGGGAGGTGGGTGGCATATGGCTTTGGTTTGCAAAGAGCTGGCAGCCGGCGCATCGTTGGACTAAGTCCTGAGCGTCTGCCCGGGCGGTCGGCCAATAAAAGCCTGTACGGAAGGCCTTGCTTACCAGGGACCGTGCTGCAGCGTGATGACCGCCGAGTCCGGCATGGATTTCAGCCAGGAGATTTCGCCCCTCCTCTTCGGAGATGCACCTTTGAAGGACTCCGGTAGTGCTTTTCTTATAAAACTCTCCCTCTTTTTTTTGCAGGTGTTATAAAGCTCTCCCTCGTGGACTCTGTAGGCTTTGGATCGCCGCACTATGCAGCATGCCTCATTTTGGTCCTCGGGGAGTTCCTGCCTAGTAAGGTAGGCAAGGAATGGTTCTGTCCACGGGGCGATGACGGCCATTATTACGTGTGATGAAGGTGTTATTTCAATGGCAGAGCCTCCGATTGTGTCAGAATGTTCGGTGTCGGGCAGTGTAGTTGGGTCCGGACTGTTATTGTTCGGCTCCCCTTCCCATGCCACGGATGGCTTGAAAAGCCTTTCCAAGAAGATGTTGGGGGGGACTACATCGTGTTTTGCGCCGATGCGTGCCAGGACATCTACCGCCTGATTATTTTCCCGGGCTATATGGTGAAATTCAAGTCCTTCGAACCGAGCTGACATTTTTAGGACGGGGTTGCGGTAAGCTGCCATTTTCGGATCCTTGGCATCAAAGTCTCCATTTATTTGGGAGATTGCGAGGTTCGAGTCCCCGCGCACCTCTAGGCGTTGGATGCCCATGGATGCTGCCATCCGGAGACAATGTAGAAGGGCCTCATATTCGGCTGCATTGTTGGAGTCCGTGTACAGAATCTATAGTACGTATTGAACCGTGTCTCCTGTGGGGGACGTCAAAACGACGCCAGCCCCCAGTCCAGCCAACATTTTGGAGCCGTCGAAATGCATGATCCAATTTGAATATGTGCCGTACTCTCTAGGGAGTTCGGCCTCCGTCCATTTTGCGACGAAGTCGGCCTAAACTTGTGACTTGATGGCTCGTCGTGGCTTATAAGTTATGTTGAACGGGAGGAGCTCGATGGCCCATTTCGCAATCCGTCCCATTGCGTCACGGTTGTTTATAATGTCGTTAAGTGGTACTTCTGAGGCTACTGTTATTGAACACTCTTGAATGTATTGTCATAGCTTCTGGGATGCCATGAATACCGCGTACGTAATCTTTTGATAATGCGGGTACCGTGATTTGCAGGGAGTGAGGACAGTGGACACATAATAGACTGGCCTTTGAAGGGGGAATTGGTGTCCGTCCGCTTCTCGTTCGACGACAAGCACTGCGCTTACAACCTGATGTGTTGCTGTGATGTACAATAGCATTGGTTCGCCGCTGTTTGGCGCGGCCAGGACTGGGTTTGTTGCCAGTATGGCTTTTATTTCGTCGAGTCCGACCGTGGCTGCGTCTGTCCATTTGAAGTGTTCGGTGCGCCGAAGGAGGCGGTAAAGGGGAAGGGCCTTTTCTCCCAAGCGGGAGATAAAGCGGCTTAGAGCTGCCACACATCCGGTTAACTTTTGTATTTGTTTGAGGGCCTTTGGGATATCCAGTTGCGACAGAGCTCGGATCTTGGCTGGATTTGCTTCAATTCCTCTACTGGATACAATGAAGCCCAAGAGCTTTCCGGCTGGAACGCCGAAAACGCATTTTTCCGGGTTGAGCTTGATATCATATGTTCGGAGATTATCGAATGTGAGCCTCAAATCGTCTACTAGAGATTCAACATGTCTTGTTTTGACGACCACATCATCTACGTATGCCTCCACTATTTTACCGATCTGGCTTGCCAGACATGTCTGAATCATGCGCTGATATATTGCGCCGGCGTTTTTGAGCCCGAAGGGCATCATGTTGAAGCAGAATGGCCCATATGGTGTGATAAATGCCGTTGCGGCTTGGTCTAGTTTTGCCATCTTGATTTGATGGTAGCCAGAATATGTGTCGAGGAAACACAACGAATCGTGTCCTGCGGTAGCATCGATAATTTGATCGATGCGGGGGAGGGGGAAGGGATCCTTTGGGCAAGCCTTGTTAAGGTCTTTAAAATCAACACACAGGCGCCAGGATTTGTCCTTCTTTGGTACCATCACCAGGTTTGCTAGCCAGTCCGGATGTTTTATATCTCTGATGAATCCGGCCTCTAATAGATTTTCTAGCTCCTCTCCCATAGCCTGTCTCTTAGGTTCGGAAAAACGCCGAAGAGCCTGTTTGACAGGTTTGAATCCTATTTGGTATTTAAGCTCTGCTCGGCCAGCCTGCGTGGGATTCCTGGCATGTCTGAAGGGTGCCAGGCGAAAATGTCCCAGTTCTCTCGTAGGAACTCTCGCAATGTGGCGTCGACATCAGGGTTTAACTGTGCCCCGATGGAAGCTGTTTTATTGGGGTCTGTTGGATGGACTTGGAATTTGACTATTTCGTCCGCTGGATTAAAGGAGTTGGATTTGGATCGTTTGTCGAGTACCACATCGTCCCTATTCACCGTAGAGGATAGCGCAGTCAGCTCCACAACCGCTAGGGCTTCGGATAGTGCCTCGAGGGCTAGTGCGGCTGTCTTGTTTTCGGTGCGGAGTGCTACGTCCGGATCACTAGCGAGAGTGATGATCCTGTTAGGCCCGGGCATCTTGAGCTTCATGTACCCGTAATGGGGTATTGCTTGGAATATTGTGAATGCTTGCTGCCCTAGCAGAGCGTGATAACCGCTGCTGAACGGGGCCACATGGGACGTGACCTCTTCGGACCTATAATTGTCCGGCGTGCCGAACACCACATCTAGTGTGATTTTTCCTGTACAACGCACTTCCTGACTGGGGATTATTCCTCTAAAGGTTGTGCTGCTTCGCATGATGCGGTTCCAGTCTATATCCATTTTTTGAAGAGTTTCCTCATAGACGAGGTTCAATCCGCTGCCGCCGTCCATGAGTACCTTGGTAAGACAAAAGCCGCCCACTATTGGACTGAGGACCAATGCAGCTGGTGCTCGGGCTGTTCGGAATTTAGGTTCATCACTGGCATTAAAGGTAATGGCCGTGACACTCCATGGGTTTATTGTTGCTACTTGGTAGACTTCGGCAAGGCTGCAGAGTGTCCTTTTTCGCATATTATTTGATGCGAAGGTCTCAAAGACTGTTAATACCGTATTGGTGTCTCTGGGGTGGCTTTCTATGGCCTCCGGAATTAGGAGGTTTTCGCCAATTTTGGCCACCTACCGGAGTATCCAACATGCTCTAAGGCTGTGAGTTGGTGTGGCGTCCTCTATACTATGAATTTTACAGGGTCCGTTAAGCCATCCCTCCAGTACGGTTCCATGCCTTGTAGAGGGTTTCTGCCTTTTAGTGTTTGACCCGGGTGTCTGGCGATGATGCACCCATTTATTTCGGACTGGGCTTGCCTTGAGGGCCGGATTGTCCCAAAATTTTGTTTCGGTTTTCCGGGCGCTTTCCATCGCATAGTACTTTCGTACTATGGACGCTAAGTCAGCGAAGCGTGTAATATCACGGTGACTTATGGCGTTGAGTATTCCCTTGTCTATGCAATTATTGCAGAAGAATGAAATTGCGTCTTCCTCATGGCAGCCCTTTATCTTGTTCATAACCATGAGGAATCTGGCCCAGTAATGATGTACTGTTTCTTTGGGCTCTTGCCTGATTTGGGATAGATTGCTAATGTTCAGGTCGGTGGGTGGAATTAAATCCGAAGCCTTACCCCTTCTAAGGCTCAGAGGCCGAGGAATTTCCGAACTCGAGAATTTGGATTCCTGGATGTCGTCCAATGAATCCAGTCCGTCAGCCGATTCTAGGTTCAGGTCTGGAGTGATATCCTCCCCTCCGTGGACATCCGGCTTGGAGGGATCGGGAATCCGGACGTAGCGAGTCCTTAAGATAGATGAAGGGTCACCGCACTGTCCCTCTACCACGGCAACATGATGGGTGGCTTGGGGAGAGTTAATCTCTCTCAGATCGGTTTTAGGCCCAATCTTGTCGTAATCCGTAGCGACTCCCAGGGCGGCGAAGCGATCCAAGAGCTCATTTATGGAGGAAAGCTCTATTGGATCTAACTGCTCGGCAAGTTCCGAGTTGACATGAAGATTGTTTTCGATGGCTCGAGAGGTCATCGTTGTCGCAGAAGCCGAATAGGTGGTCATAAGAAAACCACCTAGCCGGAGGGTTTGGCCGACAGCCAAAGCTCCCTTAGCAACGGTGCCATATTTAAAGACGGGGTGAGGTATCCTTCCTGATGGCGACGACACAGAGGAACTCTCAATGAAAGCACCAATGTCGGTGTCAAAACCGGCGGATCTCGGGTAGGGGGTCCCGAACTGTGCGTCTAGGCCGGATGGTAACAGGAGGCAAGGGACACGAAGTTTTACCCAGGTTCGGGCCCTCTCAATGGAGGTAAAACCCTATGTCCTGCTTGATTAATATTAATGATATGGGTAGTACAAGAGTAGATCTACCTCGATATCAGAGAGGCTAAACCCTAGAAGCTAGCCTATGGTATGATTGTTGATGTGTATGTTGTCCTACGGACTAAAACCCTCCGGCTTATATAGACACCGGAGAGGGTTAGGGTTATATAGAGTCTGTTACAATGGTAGGAGATCTGAACATCCGTGTTGCCAAGCTTGCCTTCCACGCTAAGGAAAGTCCCTTCCGGACACGGGACAGAGTCTTCAATCTTGTATCTTCATAGTCCAGGAGTCCGACTGAAGGTATAGTTCGGCTATCCGAACAACCCCTAATCTAGGACTCCCTCACTCCCCACCTGTTGATTCTTGTTTAGAATATCATCCTAATGACTATTCTAACCTCGAGGAGTCAAAGGCAGATGGCCTGTCCTGTTCACCCATCAAGGTGCCTGTTCTAATTTGGCAAGGTTTTATTGATTACGTGTATCTTGCATATGTTGTCTTGCATTTATTCTACTTTGTTGCACCGCCATCTGCTTAGTTTACTCATCATATATGTCGAGATGCCATGCCCATCCATTATCAATACATATTCCATCTCTCATCGTACCATGTTTTTCCACTCAAATGTTGTTCCGGTGCATCAGACATCAAAAAGGAAGAGGGTGATTGCCGAACCTGAAGGAGCACCAGCAAAGTCCTTGAAAAACATGGTGGTGCCGGAGAAATCAGACCGCACCCCACTTATATTGGCTGTACAACCAGTGACACAAAACGTAGGACTGACTCCAGCAGACTATACCCATACTTCACTGGTCACACCACTAGCCCCACCACATAGTACCTGCACTCCAGCAAAAGGTATACCGATTTCATTTGCCATAGCACCCGCTGTACCACAGAAAAATCCCACTCCAGCAAAAAGTACAGCAAGTCCACCGGTCAAAGACCTATCCCAACTACAGAGACAGCCAATTCCTGCAAATTGGAACCCCATTCCATTTATTCCCAGTTTAAAAGACAATGCTTTCAATGTTGTTAGGGACTATGTGCATATATTCCCATCATGGGAAGATTATTGTGAAGACAAACACCATTTTCACATCTTCCTGTCCAACTTACGTGTAAGTGCTATTATTCATGGTTATTATTTTCCTGTTTTCTGCTGATTGAACACATCAATGATTTACATTACATTGTTGTAACTAGGCGAGGGTCAATCTGGATAGTCATGATGAGCAAAGCTTGCTTGTGCTTTTCAAGGAAGCATTGCAGCAGTATCGGTGTTACCTGAGGAAATCACACTTTGATGGCAAGTCTATAAACGAATTTCCGGTGAAGTCTCATGTGCTAAATTTAGAATAAATTGAATGGAAAAACCTTGTTATGCACTGGTCTTGTTCCCAGGATGAGGTACTGTCTATGAAATCACATGACAATTTGAACTTCTACTTTTCTGCATGTGCCTTACGGATCTTTTTTGCAGGAAATCTGCTCGAAGAAGAACTCCGGTTTGACAAGAATGACATGATATCGCAAATATGCTGCCCGTTGCTTTTCTCTTGTTAGTACCTGTTGTCCTGTATCACTGTACTTGCATACATACCTGGTTCATTATGTGACAGCAGTATGCATGATAGCTTGCTTATCAATTGTTCGCTCCAAATTATCTGATCTGTATGAATGGTTACATTAGTGTAGAATATATCCAATGCCAATGTTTTTTAGCTCTGCATTTCTCTTGTAAGTACATGATGTCCTTTATCAGTGTACTTATAATGACAGGTAGTTGTTCATGTACCATCACTCTGCAGCTTATTTTCCTTTGCCCTCCATTTTCTACACATCAGATCTATATTTACTCTTACCATAAGGTTGGTAATGAAGAATTTTAGCTGTGCATTGCTCTTGGCTGTACCTTTTGCCTGTATCGCTGCACTTACATTTATAGCTACTTGGTTATGTAGCATCACTCTTCATCTTATCTTAAATATTCTCCATTTTTTCGTATATTATCAAATCTATATTTACTCTTAAAAAAATGTAGAATAAAGGCAATGCTTTTGAAGAAGATTCTGTGGTAAACTTCTTGAATTGCCCCCCCCCCATCAGCATGGACAAGGTCTTTATAGAGCCTGTCTTCACCAATAATGTAAGTTTGTCCATCTCAAGCCTTCAAACTTTGTTGTATATATTTGGTTAGGCATGACTGCAACAGCTGTTTATTTTTTATGTTTGCATCAAATTGCTTGTTTAAAGTTTATTATATGTAGTTCATAAACAAAAGTTCGTCCTTTCTCAATTTAAGTTTTCAGTTGTACAACCAAGTTCCTTCTTCATACCATGTAAATTAAACTATACAGAGCAAGTGATCTTCTTTTGCACTGCATGTATGCTTCTGTTCTTCATCTGTAATCCAGTGGTGTGGTGAACCTACCCACTACAGCACAATGTCACATTCTGCAATGTCTTAACTATGAACAATGTCATATCATTCTACTATTATTTAAACCGTCTCTTTGTTTGCCAATCTGAAATGGTATAAATTGACAACACACTAACCATTGATACTCATGTGTTCTTGATCTGTAATCCAGTGGTGTCGTGAAGCTGCCAACTCCTTCACAATGTCATTTCCTGCCATGTCTTGACCTGAACAATACCATATTGTGTTAATGCAAATTTAAACTGTGTCACTTTATTTAGCAGTAAGAAATATGATGAATTGTCAGCACTGATACTTTTATGTGCAAAACCTGTCATCTGTCTGCTTGTTTATCTTTCAGAGTGAGGAAGATACAAGTGTTGAACAAGCGCAGTCTCATCATCTTGCTCAGCTGCTTGCCCTACAGCTCCCCAGCAGGGCTAACCTTTCTTGAACTCTATTGAAGTGTTGTCGGTTTTGTATATTATTTTGTCGGCATGTTTATTTGCACTGGTGGCGGTCTTTGATGCCCAGTGTATGTAATCTGCTGTCTGCTTGTGCTTTATTATCATAGTGGCGAACTTTGATGCCCAGTGGATGTAATATGCCATAATTTCTTTATTGTATAGTCTAGGTTTTTTCTTATTCACAATGCTGCAGTTATTTTACTGTATATATATCATGTCTTCGAAGTAAACCGGCCAAACCGTAAAATTACGGTACATAATCGGGCCGTCATGCAATCACGATGTAGGTTGGGCCTGAAACATGCCGATCAGCTCATGGGCCGGTAGCAGCCCGAAATGAACCCCGGCCCATGATTGTGCGAATCAAATCAAGGGCTTTTAACAGGCCAAAAAATTGTCTCAGTCCTTGTTTGGCCCAATCAGATATCGGCTGTGAGCAGGCCGGATGCAAACCGGGCCGTAGTTAGGCCCAACTATATGACGGACTTTTAACAGGCTGAAATTAATATAGGGCAGAAATGTTAAACGGGCCCTTAACAGGCCAAAACTAATATCAGGCCGAATTACTAAGTGGGCCTTTAGCAAGTGGGCCCAAAAGCATAGTTTCTAGTTGACGGGCCGAATCTGATATGGGCCATATTTGAGCCCAAAGCGTATTAAAGGGCCGGACCTGATCTGGGCCTTAATTTGGCCTAGAACGTGGTAGGCCTTTAACGGGTCGTATCTCATATGGGCCACTATTAGGCCTGAAGCGTGGCAGGCCATTAATGGACCGGATCAAATATGGGCCGGCATTTGGCCCAAAACATGGCAGGCAGTTAATGGGCCGGCCTACTAGGGTACTCAAAATCTTGTGGGCCTACAGTTGGGCCAGCCCATTAATGTCGGTGAAATATCGTGGGCCTTTAGCTGGGCCGGCCCATTATGATCCGCAAGAATCTTGTGGGCCTTTACCTAGGCCGGCCCATTACGGCACACAAAAATCTTATGGGCCTTTTCCTGTGCCGGCGCATTATGGCCCGCAAAATCTTGTGGGCCTTTAGCTGGGCCAGCCCATTATGATCCGCAAAATCTCATGGGCCTTTAGCTGGGCCGGCCCATTATGGTCCGCAAAATCTTGTGGGCCTTTAGTTGGGCCGGCCCATTTAAACTTGATGGGCCGGTCCACGTGTCAACATATCATAGGCGCGTCTCGCCCATTGGATGAGTTGACACGTGTCTCCTCCAGCCAATGATGATTTTACGCGTGGAAAATCCCCATTGGTCGTGGCTGTTAACGGGTTATCGGATCCAAAACCAGACCCGATAGCTTAACGGTGTTCCATTACGGTGGATGCCACATGTCGGTCACCCTTGATGAAAGCACTTCTGTGATGCGTGATTTATTGTCATGGAAGTGGACGCTTCCGTGATGATAATTTTGGTAATGTCATGGAAAACTTCTACGACAGCACATGTATGACTATCTTGATTCCGTCATAAATTTGTCATGGATGTACATGCATGACAAAAAAAGCGACCTACTGTGACAAACACATATCATCATGGAAGTGTTTTTTTTTGTAGTGTCACCTATGGCTAGACTGACCACCATTCGAGTATTACTCTCGTTGGCGGCCTCGCATGGTCTTCTCGTCCACCAGATGGATGTTAAGACAGCTTTTCCGAATGGAGAGCTAAACGAGGAAATCTACATGCAACAGCCAGATGGCTTTGTGGTAGATGGTCAGGAAAGAAAGGTGTGTAGGTTGCTAAAATCTTTATATGGCCTGAAGCAAGCACCTAAGAAATGGCATGATAAGTTCAATACAACTCTGACATCTGTTGGTTTCGTTGTAAATGAGGCTGACAAATGTGTATACTATCGCCATGGTGGGGGCGAAGGAGTTATACTGTGCTTGTATGTTGATGACATACTGATATTCGGAACAAACCTCAAAGTCGTTGAGGAGGTCAAATCATTTCTATCTCAGAACTTTGAGACGGAAGACCTTGGTGTGGCTGATGTTATCTTGAATATCAAGCTACTGAGAGATAATGAGGGTGGGATCACACTTCTGCAATCCCACTATGTTGAGAAGGTGTTGAGTCGTTTTGGATATTCATACTACACACCCTCTCAAACACCATATGATCCTAGCGTGTTGATTTGGAAGTTCAAAGGCATGGCTAAAGATCAATTGAGATACTCTCAAATCATTGGTTCACTAGTGTACCTAGCGAGTGGAACGAGGCCTGACATCGCATTTGCTGTGAGCAAACTGAGCCGGTTTCTTTCCAAACCGGGTGATGTACATTGGCATGTTGTTGAAAGAGTTATGTGCTATCTGAAAGGTACGATGAACTATGGACTTCACTATACCGGAGACCCGTCGGTACTTGAAGGGTATAGTGATGCGAATTGGATCTCTGATGCTAATGAGACGAAGGCCACTACTGGGTATATGTTTACTCTTGGAGGTGGCGCTGTTTCCTAGCAGTCTTGCAAGCAAACGATCTTAACGAGATCGACAATAGAAGCAGAATTAACAGCATTAGACACATCTTGTGTTGAAGCAGGATGGCTTCAAGATCTTTTGATGGATTTCCATTGGTGTATAAATCGATTCCGGCTATCCTTATGAACTGTGATAATCAAACTGTCATCACCAAGGTGAAGAGTTCAAAGCATAACATGAAGTCCAACAAACACATAAGAATGAGATTAAAAGTTGTCAGAAAATTAAGAAACTCCAGAGTGATAGAGTTGGCTGATACGTCTCCATCGTATGTACTTTTCCAAACACTTTTGACCTTGTTTTGGACTCTAACTTGCATGATTTGACTGCAACTAACCCAGACTGACGCTGTTTTCAGCAGAATTGCCATGGTGTTATTTTTGTGCAGAAATAAAAGTTCTCGAAATGACCTGAAACTTCACGGAGAATATTTTTGGAATATATAAAAAAATACTGGCGAAAGAATCAACACCAGGGGGCCCATACCCTGTGCACGACGGTGCCCCCCGTCTCGTGGGCCCCTTGAGGCTCCACCGAACTCAACTCCAACTCTATATATTCATGTTCGGGGAGAAAAAAATTAGAGAGAAGGATTCATTGCGTTTTATGATACGGAGCCACCGCCAAGCCCTAATCTCTCTCGGGAGGGCTGATCTGGAGTCCGTTCGGGGCTCCGGAGAGGGGAATCCGTCGCCATCGTCATAATCAACCTTCCTCCATCACCAATTTCATGATGCTCACCGCCGTGCGTGAGTAATTCCATTGTAGGCTTGCTGGACGGTGATGGGTTGGATGAGATTTATCATGTAATCGATTTAGTTTTGTTAGGGTTTGATCCCTAGTATCCACTATGTTCTGATATTGATGTTGCTATGACTTTGCTATGCTTAATGCTTGTCACTAGGGCCCGAGTGCCATGATTTCAGATCTGAACCTATTATGTTTCCATAAATATATGTGAGTTCTTCATCCTATTTTGCAAGTCAATAGTCACCTACTATGTGTTATGATCTGTTAACCCCGAAGTGACAATAATCGGGACAATTACTGGTGATGGCTATAGTTTGAGGAGTTCATGTATTCACTAAGTGCTAATGGTCTATTCCGGTACTCTATTAAAAGGAGGCCTTAATATCCCTTTGTTTCAGATAGTACCCCACTGCCATGGGAGTGTAGCACAAAAGATGTCATGCAAGTTCTTTTCCTTAAGCATGTATGACTATATTCGGAATACATGCCTACATTACATTGATGTACTGGAGCTAGTTCTATGTCACCCTATGTTATAACTGTTGCATGACGAATCGCATCCGACATAATTATCCATAACTGATCCATTGCCTACGAGTTTTCACATATTGATCTTTGCTTAGTTACTTTACTGTTGCCACTGTTACAATCACTACAAAACCAATACTGTTAGTTTTGCCACCGTTACCGCTACTTCCATATTACTTTGCTACTAAATATTTTGCTGCAGATATTAAGTCTTTCAGGTGCAATTAAATTGACAACTCAACTATTAATACTTGAGAATATTCTTTGGCTCCCCTTGTGTCGAATCAATAAATTTGGGTTGAATACTCCACCCTCGAAAACTGTTGCAATCCCCTATACTTGTGGGTTACCAAGACTATTTTTTGGCGCCGTTGCCGGGGAGCATAGCTCTATTCTTTGAGTCACTTGGGATTTCTATTTGTTGATCACTATGAAGAACTTGAAAGATGAAAGAACCAAGATTTGTCCCTCAACTATGAGGGGAGGTAAGGAACTGCCATCTAGCTCTACACTTGATTCACCTTCTTTATGAGTAAACTTGCGACACCTACTCCTGCTATTCATTCTGATATGTCGCATGTTATTGATGATTTTGTGCTCATAAGAAACAAGCTGCCTTAAGGGAAATATATAATTTTGTGCAAATTGAAGAAGAGAGTCTCCCACAAGCTTGGGGGAGGCTTCTCCGATTACTTAATTCTTTTCCTGATCATCCTCTCAAGAAAAATGAAATACTTGATATCTTTTATAATGGACTAACTGATGCTTCCAGAGACCACCTGGATAGTTGTGCTGGTTGTGCTTTCAAGGAAAGAACTGTTGATCAAGCTGAATTGCTATTGAATAATATGTTGAGTAATGAAAATGATTGGACACTTCCTGAACCAACTCCTAAGCCAATTCCGAAGAAAAGGGGTATTCTATTTCTCAGTCCTGAAGATATGCAAGAGGCAAAGAAATATATGAAAGAAAAGGGTATTAATGCTGAAGATGTTAAGAATTTACCACCTATTGAAGAAATACATGGTCTTGATAACCCGACACGGGTAGTGAAGGTAAATTCTCTCTATAGATTTGATGAAGGTGATATTCCTCGTAATAAGTCTGCTAGCCAATGCTTGGATGAGTTTGATAATTTTATTGTTAAACAAGAAAACTTCAATGCTTATGTTGCTAGACAATTGAAACGTAATGCTTATATGATTGAACACTCGAGTGATTATATGTCTAGATTTAAAGGTGAGCTTAAAGTTATTAGTAAACATGCTTCTATGGTTACCACTCAAGTAGAACAAGTGCTTAAAGCTCAAAATGATTTGCTCAATGAATTAAATAATAAGAAAAATGATAATGTTGCTAGAGTTGTGACTAGAGGGGGTAAAATGACTCAGCAACGTTTATATCCTGAGGGGCACCCTAAGAGAGTTGAGCAAGATTCTCAGAGAACTAATGTTGATGCACCTAGTCCTTCCAAAAGGAAGAAAAGGAAAAATGATAGGACTTTGCATGCTTCTAGTGAACCTGTTATTGACACACATGAGAATCCCAATGATATATCTATTTCTGATGCTGAAACACAATCTGGTAATGAACATGAACCTAGTGATAATGTTAATGATGATGTTCATGTTGATGATCAACCTAGCAATAACAATGATGTAGAGATTGAACCTGCTGTTGATCTTGATAACCCACAATCAAAGAATCAACATTATGATAAGAGAGACTTTGTTGCTAGGAAGCATGGTAAAGAAAGGGAACCATGGGTTCAGAAACCCATGCCCTTTCATCCTAAACCATCCAAGGAAAAGGATGATGAGGATTTTGAGCGCTTTGCTGAAATGATTAGACCTATCTTTTTGCCTATGCGTTTGACTGATATGCTTAAAATGAATCCTTATGCAAAGTATATGAAAGATATTGTTACAAATAAAAGAAAGATACCGGACGCTGAAATTTCCACCATGCTTGCTAATTATACTTTTAAAGGTGGAATACCTAAGAAACTAGGAGATCCAGGAGTACCAACTATACCATGCTCCATTAAAATAAACTATGTTAAAACTGCTTTATGTGATCTGAGCCAGTGTTAGTGTTATGTCTCTATTTATATCGTAGACTTGATTTGAATAAGTTAACACCTACTGAAATATCTTTGCAAATGGATGATAAACCAACTGCTATAGCTGTTGGTATTTGTCAGGATGTGCCTTTTGTGGTTGCAAACGTTACTATATTAACGGACTTTGTTATTCTTGATATTCCCGAGGATGATAGTATGTCTATTATTCTTGGTAGACCCTTTTTGAATACTGCAGGGGCTGTTATTGATTGCAACAAAGGCCATGTCACTTTTCATGTTAATGCTAATGAGCATACGGTACACTTTCTGAGGAAACAACCTCAAGTCCATAGTATTAATTCTATTGGAAAAACTTCGACGATTATTATTGGAGGTTTTGAATTTCCTCTTACTACTGTCAAGAAGAAATATGATATTCTTATTCTTGTGGACATGCATATCCCCATTGAGGTAACCTAGTGTTATTCGAAAATTCTCCGCTTTCATGCGATTCATAAAGAGTTTGTTAGCAAGACTTGATCAACCTTATTTGTGGATTCCTTTTGATGAGCATGAAATGGATGAAGTTAGAAAGCACAACTCTGTGTACCCTCCTTTTACTTTCTGTTATTTAGATTAAACAAAGCAAAAATAGTATTTTTCTATCTATTTTCTAAATTATCCTTGCGATAAAAAATACCCCGAAAATAAAAGTTCTCCAAATGTCCTGAAAATTTTATATGATTTTTTCTAGAATATTTAAGAATTATTGGCAGTGAGAACACACTAGGGGGCCTCACCACCTGGCCACGAGGGTCCAGGGCGCGCCCCCTGCCTCGTGGACCCCACGTGGGCCCCTCCGCTTATTCTTGCACCCACACACTCCGTCTTCCTCCAGAAAAAATCATCCACCAGCTCAAACATGAGTTCTATCTCATCTTGCTGCCATTTTTGATCTCCTTGCTCAAAGCTCCATTCACAAAAATGCTTTGAGGAATTGTTCTTCGGTATGTGACTCCTCCAATGGTCCAATTAGTTTTTGTTCTAGTCCTTTATTTATTGCAAATTTTTGCTACTTAGTTGACCTTGTTCTTGAGCTTGCATGTCAAATTTATGTGGTCAAAAGTAGTTTTAATGCATGGTATGGCCTCTAGGCACCTGTAGGAGTAGTTGTTGGGGAACGTTGCAGAAAATTAAAATTTTTCCTACGGTTTCACCAAGATCCATCTATGAGTTCATCTAAGCAACGAGTCAAGGGAGAGAGTTAGCATCTACATACCACTTGTAGATCGCGTGCGGAAGCTTGCAAGGTGATGATGGAGTCGTACTCGACGTGATTCGAATCACCGATGACCAAGTGCTGAACGGACAGCACCTCCGCGTTCAACACACGTACGGGACGGGAGACGTCTCCTCCTTCTTGATCCAGCAAGGGGGAAGGAGAGGTTGAGGAAGACAGCTCCACCGGCAGCACGACGGCGTGGTGATGGTGGAGAGGCAGTACTCCGACAGGGCTTCGCCAAGCACACAACGGAGGAGGAGAGATGTTGGGGAGGGGAGGGCTGCACCTTGGAGGGTGGTGCGGCTGCCCTTCCCTCACCCCTCTATTTATAGGGGGAAGGGAGAAGGGGGCCGGCCCCCTAGAACCCATCTAGGGGGGGTGCGGCGGCCAAGGGGAGAGGGGGAGAGGGTGGCTTGCCCCCCAAGCCAAGGGGGCGCCCCCTCTAGGGTTCCCCCCTCAACCCTAGGCGCATGGGCCCAAGGGAGGGGGTGCGGCCAGCCCACCAGGGGCTGGCTCCCTGCCCCACGCAGCCCATGTGGCCCCCCGGGAGGGGTGGCCCCTCCCGGTGGACCCCCGGAACCCTTCCGGTGGCCCCGGTACAATACCGGTATGACCCCGAAACTTCCCGGTGTCCGTTTGACAACTTCCCATATATAAATCTTTACCTCCGGACCCTTCCGGAGCTCCTCGTGACATCCAGGATCCCATCCGGGACTCCGAACAACATTCGGTAGTCACATACTAGTCTTCCTAATAACCCTAGCGTCACCGAACCTTAAGTGTGTAGACCCTACGGGTTCGGGAGACATGCAGACATGACCTAGACGCTCTCAGGTCAATAACCAACAGCGGGATCTGGATACCCATGATGGCTCCCACATGCTCCTCGATGTTGTCATCGGATGAACCACGATGTCGAGGATTCGATCAAACCCTGTATGCAATTCCCTTTGTCAATCGGTACGTTACTTGCCCGAGATTCGATCGTCGGTATCCCAATACCTTGTTCAGTCTCGTTACCGGCAAGTCACTTTACTCGTACCGTAATGCATGATCCCGTGTCCAACACCTTGGTCACATTGAGCTCATTATGATGATGCATTACCGAGTGGGCCCAGAGATACCTGTCCGTCATACGGGGTGACAAATCCCAATCTCGATCCGTGTCAACCCAACAGATACTTTCGGAGATACCTGTAATGCACCTTTATAGTCACCCAGTTACGTTGTGACGTTTGATACACCCAAGGCACTCTTACGGTATCCGGGAGTTACACGATCTCATGGTCGAAGGAAGAGATACTTGACATTGGCAAAGCTCTAGCAAAACGAACTACACGATCTTTTATGCTATGCTTAGGATTGGGTCTTGTCCATCACATCATTCTCCTAATGATGTGATCCCGTTATCAACGACATCCAATGTCCATAGTCAGGAAACCATGACTATCTGTTGATCACAACGAGCTAGTCAACTAGAGGCTCACCAGGGACATATTGTGGTCTAAGTATTCACACGTGTATTACGATTTCCGGATAATACAGTTATAGCATGAATAAAAGACATTTATCATGAACATTGAAATATAATAATACTTTTATTATTGCCTCTAGGGCATATTTCCAACAGTCTCCCACTTGCACTAGAGTCACCAATCTAGTTACATTGTGATGAATCGAACACCCATAGAGTTCTGGTGTTGATCATGTTTTGCACGCGAGAGAGGTTTAGTCAGCGGATCTGCAACATTCAGATCTGTGTGCACTTTGCAAATCTCTATGTCTCCATCTTGAACATTTTCACGGATGGAGTTGAAACGACGCTTGATGTGCCTGGTCTTCTTGTGAAACTTGGGCTCCTTTGCGAGGGCAATAGCTCCAGTGTTGTCACAGAAGAGTTTGATCGGCCCCGACGCATTGGGTATGACTCCTGGGTCGGTGATGAACTCCTTCACCCAAATTGCTTCATGCGCTGCCTCCGAGGCTGCCATGTACTCCGCTTCACACGTAGATCCCGCCACGACGCTCTGCTTGCAGCTGCACCAGCTTACTGCTCCACCATTCAACATATACACGTATCCGGTTTGTGACTTAGAGTCATCCACATCTGAGTCGAAGCTAGCGTCGACGTAACCCTTTACGACGAGCTCTTCGTCTCCTCCATAAACGAGAAACATGTCCTTCGTCCTTTTCAGGTACTTCAGGATATTCTTGACCACTGTCCAGTGTTCCTTGCCGGGATTACTTTGGTATCTTGCTACCAAACTTACGGCAAGGTTTACATCGGGTCTGGTACACAGCATGGCATACATAATAGATCCTATGGCTGAAGCATAGGGGATGACACTCATCTCTTCTTTATCTTTTGCCGTGGTCGGTGACTGAGCCGAGCTCAGTCTCACACCTTGTAACATAGGCAATAACCCCTTCTTGGACTGATCCATTTTGAACCTCTTCAAAATCTTATCAAGGTATGTGCTTTGTGAAAGACCTATGAGGCGTCTCGATCTATCTCTATAGATCTTGATGCCTAATATGTAAGCAGCTTCTCCAAGGTCCTTCATTGAAAAACACTTATTCAAGTAGGCCTTAATGCTGTCCAGAAATTCTATATTATTTCCCATCAAGAGTATGTCATCTACATATAATATGAGAAATGCTACAGAGCTCCCACTCACTTTCTTGTAAACGCAGGCTTCTCCATAAGTCTGCATAAACCCAAACGCTTTGATCATCTCATCAAAGCGAATGTTCCAACTCCGAGATGCTTGCACCAGTCCATAAATGGATCGCTGGAGCTTGCATACTTTGTTAGCGTTCCGAGGATTGACAAAACCTTCCGGCTGCATCATATACAGTTCTTCCTTAAGATGCTCGTTAAGGAATGCTGTTTTGACGTCCATCTGCCATATCTCATAATCATAGTATGCGGCAATTGCTAACATGATTCGGACGGACTTCAGCTTCGCTACGGGAGAGAAAGTCTCGTCGTAGTCAATCCCTTGAACTTGTCGATAACCCTTAGCGACAAGTCGAGCCTTATAGATTGTAACATTACCATCCGCGTCCGTCTTCTTCTTAAAAATCCATTTGTTTTCTATCGCTCGCCGATCATCGGGCAAGTCTGTCAAAGTCCATACTTTGTTTTCATACATGGATTCTATCTCGGATTTCATGCCTTCAAGCCATTTGTTGGACTCCGGGCCCGCCATCGCTTCTTCATAGTTCGAAGGTTCATTGTTGTCTAACAACATGATTTCCAGGACAGGGTTGCCGTACCACTCTGGTGCGGAACGTGTCCTTGTGGACCTACGAAGTTCAGTAGTAACTTGATTCGAAGTACCTTGATCATCATCATTGTTTTCCTCTTCAGTTGGTGTGGGCATCACAGGAACGGTTTCCTGCGCTGCGCCACTTTCCCGCTCAAGAGGTAGTACTTCATCGAGTTCTACTTTCCTCCCACTTACTTCTTTTGAGAGAAACTCTTTTTCCAGAAAGCATCCGTTCTTGGCAACAAAGATCTTGCCTTCGGATCTTAAGTAGAAGGTATACCCGATAGTTTCCTTAGGGTATCCTATGAATACGCATTTTTCCGACTTGGGTTCGAGCTTTTCAGGTTGAAGTTTCTTGACATAAGCATCGCATCCCCAAACTTTTAGAAACGACAGCTTAGGTTTCTTTCCAAACCATAATTCATACGGTGTCGTCTCAACGGATTTAGACGGTGCCCTATTTAAAGTGAATGTAGCTGTCTCTAGAGCGTATCCCCAAAATGATAGCGGTAAATCGGTAAGAGACATCATAGACCGCACCATATCCAATAGAGTGCGATTACGACGTTCGGACACAACGTTTCACTGAGGTGTTCCAGGCGGCGTGAGTTGTGAAACGATTCCACATTTCCTTAAGTGTGTACCAAATTCGTGACTTAAGTATTCTCCTCCACGATCTGATCGTAAGAATTTTATCATTCGGTCACGTTGATTCTCTACCTCATTCTGAAATTCTTTGAACTTTTCAAAGGTCTCAGACTTGTGTTTCATTAAGTAGACATACCCATATCTACTCAAGTCATCAGTGAGAGTGAGAACATAACGATATCCTCCGCGAGCCTCAACGCTCATTGGACCGCACACATCGGTATGTATGATTTCCAACAAGTTGGTTGCTCGCTCCGTTGTTCCGGAGAACGGAGTCTTGGTCATTTTTCCCAAGAGGCATGGTTCGCACGTGTCAAACGATTCATAATCAAGAGACTCTAAAAGTCCATCAGCATGGAGCTTCTTCATGCCCTTGACACCAATGTGACCAAGGCGGCAGTGCCACAAGTATATGGGACTATCGTTATCAACTTTAAATCTTTTGGCATCTACACTATGAACATGTGTAATATTACGCTCGAGATTCATTAAGAATAAACCATTGACCATCGGAGCATGACCATAAAACATATCTCTCATATAAATCGAACAACCATTATTCTCAGACTTAAATGAGTAGCCATCTCGTATTAAACGAGATCCAGATACAATGTTCATGCTCAAACTTGGCACTAAATAACAATTATTAAGGTTCAAAACTAATCCCGTAGGTAAATGTAGAGGCAGCGTGCCGACGGCGATCACATCGACTCTGGAACCATTCCCGACGCGCATCGTCACCTCGTCCTTCGCCAGTCTCCGTTTATTCCGCAGCTCCTGCTGTGAGTTACAAATATGAGCAACGGCACCGGTATCAAATACCCAGGAGTTACTACGAGTACTGGTAAGGTACACATCAATCACATGTATATCAAATATACCTTTGGTGTTGCCGGCCTTCTTATCCGCTAAGTATTTAGGGCAGTTCCGCTTCCAGTGACCCTTCCCCTTGCAATAAAAGCACTCAGTCTCAGGCTTAGGTCCATTCTTTGACTTCTTCCCGGTAACTGGCTTACCAGGCGCGGCAATCTCCTTGCCGTCCTTCTTGAAGTTCTTCTTACCCTTGCCCTTCTTGAACTTAGTGGTCTTATTGACCATCAACACTTGATGTTCTTTCTTGATTTCAGCCTCTGCTGACTTCAGCATCGAGAACACTTCAGGAATGGTCTTTTCCATCCCCTGCATGTTGTAGTTCACCATAAAGCTCTTGTAGGTTGGTGGGAGCGACTGGAGGATTCTGTCAATGACCGCCTCATCTGGGAGGTTAATGTTCAGCTGGGTCATACGGTTGTGCAACCCAGACATCTTCAGGATGTGCTCACTGACAGAACTGTTTTCCTCCATCTTACAACTGTAGAACTTGTCGGAGACATCATATCTCTCGACCCAGGCATGAGCTTGAAAAACTAGTTTCAGCTCTTCGAACATCTCATATGCTCTGTGGTGCTCAAAACGCTTTTGGAGCCCCGGTTCTAAGCTGTAAAGCATGCCGCACTGAACGAGGGAGTAATCATCAGCACGAGACTGCCAAGCATTCATAATGTCTTGGTTCTCTGGGATGGGAGCGTCACCTAGCGGTTCTTCTAGGACATATTGTTTCCTGGCAGCTATGAGGATGATCCTCAGGTTCCGGACCCAGTCCGTATAGTTGCTGCCATCATCTTTCAGCTTGGTTTTCTCTAGGAACGCGTTGAAGTTCATGTTGACATTAGCGTTGGCCATTGATCTACAAGACATATTTGCAAAGGTTTTAGACTAAGTTCATGATAATAAAGTTCTAATCAAATTATGAACTCCCACTCAGATTAGACATCCCTTTAGTCATCTAAGTGTTACACGATCCGAGTCAACTAGGCCGTGTCCGATCATCACGTGAGACGGACTAGTCATCGTCGGTGAACATTCTCATGTTGATCGTATCTTCCATACGACTCGTGTTCGACCTTTTGGTCTCCGTGTTCCGAGGCCATGTCTGCACATGCTAGGCTCGTCAAGTTAACCCTAAGTGTTTTCGCTGTGTAAAACTGTCTTACACCCGTTGTATGTGAACGTAAGAATCCATCACACCCGATCATCATGTGGTGCTTAGAAGCGACGAACTGTAGCAACGGTGCACAGTTAGGGGAGAACACTTCTTGAAATTTTATAAGGGATCATCTTATTTACTACCGTCGTCCTAAGTAAACAAGATGCATAAACATAATAAACATCACATGCAATTATATAGTTGTGACATGATATGGCCAATATCATATAGCTCCATTGATCTTCATCTTTGGGGCTCCATGATCATCTTGTCACCGGCTTGACACCATGATCTCCATCATCATGATCTCCATCATCGTGTCTTCATGAAGTTGTCACGCCAATGACTACTTCTACTTCTATGACTAACTTTAGCAATAAAGTAAAGTAGTTTACATGGCGTTATTCAATGACACGCAGGTCATACAAAAAATAAAGACAACTCCTATGGCTCCTGCCGGTTGTCATACTCATCGACATGCAAGTCGTGAATCCTATTACAAAGAAGATGATCTCATACATCACAATTCATCATTCATCACAACTTCTGGCCATATCGCATCACATGATCAATTGCTGCAAAAACAAGTTAGACGTCCTCTAATTGTTGTTGCATCTTTTACGTGGCTGCAATTGGGTTCTAGCAAGAACATTTTCTTACCTACGAATCACCACAACGTGATTTTGTCAACTTCTATTTACCCTTCATAAGGGCCCTGTTCATCGATTCCGCTCCAACTAAAGTGGGAGAGACAGACACCCGCCAGCCACCTTATGCAACTAGTGCATGTCAGTCGGTGGAACCGGTCTCACGTAAGCGTACGTGTAAGGTTGGTCCGGGCCGCTTCATCCCACAATACCGTTGAGCAAGAAAAGACTAGTAGAGGCAAGTAAGATGACAAAATCCACGCCCACAACAAAATTGTGTTCTACTCGTGCAAAGAGAACTACACATAGACCTAGCTCATGATGCCACTGTTGGGGAACGTTGCAGAAAATTAAAATTTTTCCTACGGTTTCACCAAGATCCATCTATGAGTTCATCTAAGCAACGAGTCAAGGGAGAGAGTTAGCATCTACATACCACTTGTAGATCGCGTGCGGAAGCTTGCAAGGTGATGATGGAGTCGTACTCGACGTGATTCGAATCACCGATGACCAAGTGCTGAACGGACAGCACCTCCGCGTTCAACACACGTACGGGACGGGAGACGTCTCCTCCTTCTTGATCCAGCAAGGGGGAAGGAGAGGTTGAGGAAGACAGCTCCACCGGTAGCACGACGGCGTGGTGATGGTGGAGAGGCAGTACTCCGACAGGGCTTCGCCAAGCACACAACGGAGGAGGAGAGATGTTGGGGAGGGGAGGGCTGCGCCTTGGAGGGTGGTGCGGCTGCCCTCCCCTCACCCCTCTATTTATAGGGGGAAGGGAGAAGGGGGCCGGCCCCCTAGAACCCATCTAGGGGGGGTGCGGCGGCCAAGGGGAGAGGGGGAGAGGGTGGCTTGCGCCCAAGCCAAGGGGGCGCCCCCTCTAGGGTTCCCCCCTCAACCCTAGGCGCATGGGCCCAAGGGAGGGGGTGCGGCCAGCCCACCAGGGGCTGGCTCCCTGCCCCACGCAGCCCATGTGGCCCCCCGGGAGGGGTGGCCCCTCCCGGTGGACCCCCGGAACCCTTCCGGTGGCCCCGGTACAATACCGGTATGACCCCGAAACTTCCCGGTGTCCGTTTGACAACTTCCCATATATAAATCTTTACCTCCGGACCCTTCCGGAGCTCCTCGTGACGTCCAGGATCCCATCCGGGACTCCGAACAACATTCAGTAGTCACATACTAGTCTTCCTAATAACCCTAGCGTCACCGAACCTTAAGTGTGTAGACCCTACGGGTTCGGGAGACATGCAGACATGACCTAGACGCTCTCAGGTCAATAACCAACAGCGGGATCTGGATACCCATGATGGCTCCCACATGCTCCTCGATGTTGTCATCGGATGAACCACGATGTCGAGGATTCGATCAAACCCTGTATGCAATTCCCTTTGTCAATCGGTACGTTACTTGCCCGAGACTCGATCGTCGGTATCCCAATACCTTGTTCAGTCTCGTTACCGGCAAGTCACTTTACTCGTACCGTAATGCATGATCCCGTGTCCAACACCTTGGTCACATTGAGCTCATTATGATGATGCATTACCGAGTGGGCCCAGAGATACCTCTCCGTCATACGGAGTGACAAATCCCAGTCTCGATCCGTGTCAACCCAACAGATACTTTCGGAGATACCTGTAATGCACCTTTATAGTCACCCAGTTACGTTGTGACGTTTGATACACCCAAGGCACTCTTACGGTATCCGGGAGTTACACGATCTCATGGTCGAAGGAAGAGATACTTGACATTGGCAAAGCTCTAGCAAAACGAACTACACGATCTTTTATGCTATGCTTAGGATTGGGTCTTGTCCATCACATCATTCTCCTAATGATGTGATCCCGTTATCAAAAATCCAATGTCCATAGTCAGGAAACCATGACTATCTGTTGATCACAACGAGCTAGTCAACTAGAGGCTCACCAGGGACATATTGTGGTCTAAGTATTCACACGTGTATTATGATTTCCGGATAATACAGTTATAGCATGAATAAAAGACATTTATCATGAACATTGAAATATAATAATACTTTTATTATTGCCTCTAGGGCATATTTCCAACAGTAGTTGCTATCAATCTTTTTGAGTTCGATTCACTTTTATTTTGAGTCACTAAATATTTTTGAAATTTTTCAGAGAAATAAAATGATGAAGAGATTGTTGAGGGGCTCTTTGAGCCGAAGCTTGAAGGAGAAGCAAAGTGAAGAGAATAAGAAGCCAAAATATAATCTCCCTCGCACTCCGGAGGTTCAGCCGTGCGAACGGCCGTGTGATGAGTTCTTGAGAGCAGCCAAGATTTATGAAAACTTTTATTATTTGGCTGGGAATGCAAGTTTCATCGACTTCCTCCGCGACCAGCGCGAACAGTATCTCCTCCTCACTAATATTTTCATGCAAAATTTTCACTTTCATGCTAAGAAATCACCAGCTTCGGTGGAATTTCACTTATATGATGAGGTTCAGGAGATGTCACTATATGATTTTTGACAGGTCTATAAGAGAACCCTTTGCGGGCAGCATAGAGGAACCACATCGTAATGATGTGGAGGGATTTATTGATATGATTGCTGTAGGGGAAACAAATAAAGTTTCCGATGAAAGAATTACTAGCAAACATTTTCCTGTTCTACATTACTTTGCAATATTTGCTAGTAGATGCTTAATTGGTCGCGGGAACAGTGCAAATCTCAGTGCTCCTGATATTGTTATTTTGCATCATGCTTTGTTTCATGATACAACTTTCAGTCTAGGCTCTATTGTTGCTAAACATTAAATCTGAACCGTACAAAGGGCCCCATCTTCGGAGGCATCTTTGCTTCGCGCCTTGCTGCACAATTTAGGATACCTATTAGGCATTATGAGAAAGAGGAAAAGTTGCTGCCTCCTATTTTTATAGATTATAACAGTATGGCAGCACATGATTTTATTGTTAAGGATAAAAAGAAGATTCTTAAGTATAGATTGATATTTGATAAAAAATACCATGAGATTATTAACTTGCCTGCTCCCTCCTTGTTTAACATATTTTCAGGCACGTACGTCGTGTTACCGGAGTCCGTTCATGCATACTGGAGCTTGACATCAGCTCCAGAGCCTGAGCCGGAGCCACCCCTTGACCCTTATCGACAGTCTGTTTATCAGTGGGATCCGGAGGAGATTGCCAACCAGTGGCACCCAGAGGACACTCCTCCGTACACCGGAGAGGGAAGCTTTGAGCCGTGGCCATAGACCAACTTAGGCAAAAAGCCTAAGCTTGGGGGAGTACGTATTTCTCACCGACATTACATTCATGTTCAGACACTCATTCCAATTGTCGGTGCTCATACTTTTCATTGTACTATCCATGCTAGTTTATTTTCTTTTCCAGCATTCTTCTTGTGTGTTTGAAAAACATTAAGAAAAACCAAAAAAAATAGTTGTAGGTTTTAGCTAGTTTACTTTCCATGCATGTATTAGTAGTAATTAAAAGAAAACCCAAAAAGATTTCTCGTTCTTCTTTTGCTTGTTGGGAGCTTTCCCGTGTAAATAGTTTTGTTTCTTTTCTTTTCTTTGGGGGCCGGGAGGAGAAGACCATGATAAAAATGTTGAGTCGCTCTCATATGCATTATTGTTGATCTAACAGAGAGGCCATATTACCTTGTCTTCTCTTGTGTATTAAATGCGTGCAGATTCCAGCTTAGTCAATTGCACGTGCACTATTGTTATTATCCACACTGTTCGGTCATGCAAGTGAACGCAATAATGACGATATATGATGAACTAATTGAGATGAGAAAAGCTAGTATGAACTCGTCCTATCTTGTTTTTGTAAATATGATTAGTTCATCGTTCCTGATTCAGCCTATTATGAATGAAACATGTTTGCAATGACAATTAGATATTATAGTTGCTCATGCCATGCTTAATTAGCTAGGAGTTTATAATGGTTTACCTTGCGTGCCAACATGCTATTAAAATGGTTGTGATGTGGTATGATAGGGTGGTATTGTAACGCCCCGGACACACCCGCCGGTGCTCGTTACTCCTGGCGGGATCTAGACTGGCCCCACAGATCAATACTAGTTTTTATGCGCACTTTGTCCTCACTCGTGCGCACCCGGGGGCAACTTCCCGGTCGGTCACCCATCCTGACACTACTCCAAGCTAAGCACGCTTAACTTTGGAGTTCTGTCCGAATGGGCTCCCGAAAAAGAAGGAATTCCTTATTGATATGAGTAGTCTATCATCCCTAATAAGCGAGGCTATCACATACACCCCCACTCAGAGGAACCGACGTCCTCGTCGGGCCACAGGAACGTTCTCTCTTGGCACAAACGTCTGTGCTTCCAGTCCGGTACATGTGCCATGCCGGGTGCCATGACGGGTCACAAACGTCATGAACAACATGACCACGCACCTGTGCGCAACCATCCGTGTAACCGCGAGGGTCGGCTCTGATACCAACTTGTAATGCCCCGGACACACCCGCCGGTGGTCGTTACTCCTGGCGGGATCTAGACTAGCCCCACAGATCAATACTAGTCTTTTCTGCGCACTTTGTCCTCACTCGTGCGCACCCGGGAGCAACTTCCCGGTCGGTCACCCATCCTGACACTACTCCAGGCTGAGCACGCTTAACTTTGGAGTTCTGTCTGAATGGGCTCCTAGAAAAGAAGGAATTCCTTATTGATATGAGTAGTCTATCATCCCTAATAAGCCAGGCTATCACAGGTATCCTCCTTTGAACGATTCGAGTGGCTTGACTTGGCACATGTTCACACATGTCTTTGAAACAAAATCAACATAGCCTCCACAACATTTATGTTCATGGTGAATTATATCCAACTCATGCTTGCACTCAGTGTTGATTAATTTTAATGCATGTTCATGACTGTTTTCGCTCTCTATCTGGTCGCTTCCCAGTCTCTTTCTAGCCTTCACTTGTACTAAGCGGGAATACTGCTTGTGCATCCACTTCCATAAAACCCAAAAGTTATTTCATATGAGTCCATCATACCTTCCTATATGCAGTATGTACGTGCCGTTCCAAGTAAATTTGTATGTGCCAAACTCTAAACCTTCAAATGACTATTTTGTATGCTCGAATAGCACATGTATCATCTAGGGTTGTCTATATCTTCCATGCTAGGTGGTTTATTCTCAAGAGGAGTGGACTCCGCTCCTCATTCACGAGAAAATGGCTGGTAACCGGGATGCCCAACCATGCTTAAATTAAAATAATTGCAAACAAAACTCCCCCAGGATGGTTGTTAGTTGGAGGCACTGTTGTTTCGGACAAGCCATGGATTGATGTTTGTTTGTGGTAGAGGGAGTATAAACTTTACCATTCTATTTGGGAACCGCCTATAATGGGTGTAGCATGGAAGATATTGAGATCTCTCGGTTGTTATGTTGACAATGAAAGTATACCACTCAAAATATTATTCATCTCTATTTCAAAATCGAGCTCTGGCCCCTCTACAAATCCCCGCTTCCCTCTGCGAAGGGCCTATCTATTTACTTTTATGTTGAGTCATCATCCTCTTATTAAAAAACACCAGTTGGAGAGCACCGTTGTCATTCACATGTATTACTATTAGTTTACATTGAGTATGACTATGACTGGATCTCTTTTACCATAAATTACAATGTTTAGTCAGTCATTGATCTTCAGAGGTTCTCTGCATTTAAGTTTTGCGGTCTCAGAAAGGGCTAGCGAGATACCATCTTGTTATATCATATTATGATTGTTTTGAGAAAGTGTTGTGACCCGAGATTTACTATTATTGCTCGCTAGTTGATTATGCCATTGATATGAGTAAACATGAGACATAAATGTTATTGTGAATATGGTTAGTTCATAATCTTCGCTCAAAACTTGAATGCTGGCTTTACATATTTACAACAACAAGATCAAACAGAGTTTGTAAAACTTTTTCTTTATCACTTTCAGTTTGTCAACTGAATTGCTTGAGGACAAGCAAGGGTTTAAGCTTGGGGGAGTTTATACGTCTCCATCGTATCTACTTTTCCAAACACTTTTGACCTTGTTATGGACTCTAACTTGCATGATTGGAATGGAACTAACCCGTACTGATGCCGTTTTCAGCAGAATTGCCATGGTGTTATTTTTGTGCAGAAATAAAAGTTCTCAGAATGACATGAAACTTCACGGAGAATATTTTTGGAATATATAAAAAATAATGGCGAAAGAATCAACACCGGGGGGTCCACACCCTGTCCACGAGGGTGGGGGCGCGCCCCCTGTCTTGTGGGGCCCATGAGGCTCCACCGACCTCAACTCCAACTCTATATATTCACGTTTGGGGAGAAAAAAAATCAGAGGGAAGGATTCATCGCGTTTCACGATACAGAGCCACCGCCAAGCCCTAATCTCTCTCAGGAAGCTGCTCTGGAGTCCGTTCGGGGCTTCGGAGAGGGGAATCCGTCGCCATCATCATCATCAACCTTCCTCCATCACCAATTTCATGATGCTCACCATAGTGCATGAGTAATTCCATCGTAGGCTTGCTGGACGGTGATGGATTGGATGAGATTTATCATGTAAGCGAGTTAGTTTTGTTAGGTTTTGATCCCTAGTATCCATTATGTTCTGAGATTGATGTTGCTATGACTTTGCTATGCTTAATTCTTGTCACTAGGACCCTAGTGCCATGATTTCAGATCTGAACCTATTATGTTTCCATGAATATATGTGAGTTCTTGATCCTATTTTGCAAGTCAATAGTCACCTACCATGTGTTATGATCCGTTAACCCCGAAGTGACAATAATCGGGACAATTACCGGTGATGACTATAGTTTGAGGAGTTCATGTATTCACTAAGTGCTAATGCTTTGTTCTGGTACTCTATTAAAAGGAGGCCTTAATATCCCTTAGTTTCTGATAGGACACCTCTGCCACGGGAGGGTATGACAAAAGATGTCATGCAAGTTCTTTTCCATAAGCATGTATGACTATATTCAGAATACATGCCTACATTACATTGATGAACAGGAGCTAGTTCTATGTCACCCTATGTTATAACTGTTGCATGAGGAATTGCATCCGACATAATTATCCATCACTGATCCATTGACTACGAGCTTGTCACATATTGATCTTTGCTTAGTTACTTTACCGTTGCCACTGTTACAATAACTACAAAACCAATACTGTTACTTTTGCCACCATTAAAGTAACAGTATTGGTTTTGTAGTTATTGTAACAGTGGCAACGGTAAAGTAACTAAGCAAAGATCAATATGTGACAAGCTCGTAGTCAATGGATCAGTGATGGATAATTATGTCGGATGCAATTCCTCATGCAACAGTTATAACATAGGGTGACATAGAACTAGCTCCTGTTCATCAATGTAATGTAGGCATGTATTCTGAATATAGTCATACATGCTTATGGAAAAGAACTTGCATGACATCTTTTGTCATACCCTCCCGTGGCAGAGGGGTCCTATCAGAAACTAAGGGATATTAAGGCCTCCTTTTAATAGAGTACCAGAACAATGCATTAGCACTTAGTGAATACATGAACTCCTCAAACTATAGTCATCACCGGTAATTGTCCCGATTATTGTCACTTCGGGGTTGCCGGATCATAACACATAGTAGGTGACTATAGACATGCAAGATAGGATCAAGAACTCACATATATTCATGAAAACATAATAGGTTCAGATTTGAAATCATGGCGCTCTGGCCCTAGTGACAAGCATTAAGCATGGCAAAGTCATAGCAACATCAATCTCAGAACATAGTGGATACTAGGGATCAAACCCTAACAAAACTAACTCGATTACATGATAAATCTCATCCAACCCATCACCGTCTAGCAAGCCTATGATGGAATTACTCACGCACGGCTGTGAGCATTATGAAATTGGTGATGGAGGAAGGTGGATGATGACGATGGCGACGGATTCCCCTCTCCGGAGCCCCGAACAGACTCTGGATCAGCCCTCTCGAGAGAGTTTAGGGCTTGGTGGTGGCTCCGTATCGTAAAACACGATGAATCCTTCTCCTTTATTTTTTCTCCCTGAACACGAATATATGGAGTTGGAGTTGAGGTCGGTGGAGCTCCAGGTGTCCCATGAGGCAGGGGCGCACCCCCACCCTTGTGGCTAGGGTGTGGGGCCCCTGGCCTTGATTCTTTGCCAATATTTTTTATTATTTCCAAAAATAATCTCTGTGGAGTTTCAGGTCATTCCGAGAACTTTTATTTCTGCACATAAATAACACCATGGCAATTCTGCTAAAAACAACGTCAGTCCGGGTTAGTTCGATCCAAATCATGCAAGTTAGAGTCCAAAACAAGGGCAAAAGTGTTTGGAAAAGTAGATATGATGGAGACGTATCAACTCCCCCAAGCTTAAACCTTTGCTTGTCCTCAAGCAATTCAGTTGACAAACTGAAAGTGATAAAGAAAAACTTTTACAAACTCTGTTTGCTCTTGTTGTTGTAAATATGTAAAGCCAGCATTCAAGTTTTCAGCAAAGATTATGAACTAACCATATTCTCAATAACTCTTAGGTCTCATGTTTACTCATATCAATGGCATAATCAACTAGCGAGCAATAATAATAAATCTCGGATGACAACACTTTCTCAAAAGAATCATAATATGATATAACAAGATGGTATCTCGCTAGCCCTTTCTGAGACCGCAAAACATAAATGCAAAGCACCTTTAAAGACCAAGGACTGACTAGACATTGTAATTCATGGTAAAAGAGATCCAATCAAGTCATACTCAATGTAAACTAACAGTAATGAATGCAAATGACAGCAGTGCTCTCTAATTGGTGCTTTTTAATAAGAGGGTGATGAATCAACATGAAAGTAAATAGATAGGCCCTTCGCAGAGGGAAGCAGGGATTTGTAGAGGTGCCAGAGATTGATTTTGAAATAGATATGAATAATATTTTGAGCGGTATACTTTCATTGTCAACATAACAACCGAGAGATGGCGATATCTTCCATGCTACACACATTATAGGCGGTTCCCAAACAGAATCGTAATGTTTATACTCCCCCTCCACCAACAAGCATCAATCCATGGCTTGCTCGAAACAACGAGTGCCTCCATCTAACAATAGTCCCGGGGGAGTTTTGTTTGCAGTTATTTTGATTTTATATGCATAAAGCATGGGACTGGGCATCCCGGTGACCAGCCACTTTCGCGTGAATGCGGAGCGGAGTCCACTCCTCTTGAGAATAACCCGTCTAACATGGAAGATACGGACAGCCCTAGTTGATACATGAGCTATTCGAGCATACAAAACAGAATGTTTATTTGAAGGTTTAGATTTTGGCACATACAAATTTACTTGGAACGGCAGGTAGATACTGTATATAGGTGGGTATGGTGGACTCATATGGAATAACTTTGGGGTTTATGGGATTGGATGCACAAGCAGTATTTCCGCTTAGTACAGGTGAAGGCTAGAAAAAGACTGGGAAGCGACCAGCTAGAGAGCGACAACAATAATGAACATGCATTAAAATTAATCAACACCAAATGCAAGCATGAGTAGGATATAATGCACCATGAACATAAATATCGTAGAGGCTATGTTGATTTTGTTTCAACTACATGCGTGAACATGTGCCAAGTCAAGCCATTCGAATCGTTCAAAAGAGGATACCACCCTATCATACCACATCACAAACATTTTAATAGCATGTTGGCACGCAAGGTAAACCATTATAAGCTCCTAGCTAATTAAGCATGGCATAAGCAACTATAATCTCTAATTGTCATTGCAAACATGTTTATTCATAATAAGCTGAATCAGGAACGATGAACTAATCATATTTACAAAAACAAGAGAGGTCGAGTTCATACCAGCTTCTCCCATCTCAATCAGTCCATCATATATCGTCATAATTGCCTTTCACTTGCACGATCTAATGATGTGAATAATAATAACAGCCCTCGTGTATTGGACTAAGCTGGAATCTACGAGCATTCAAGAAATAGGAGAAGACAAGGCAATATGGGCTCTTGGTTAAATCAACAATAATGCATATAGGAGTCACTTCAACAATTTAATCATGGTCTTCTCCTATCGACCCCCAAAGAAAAGAAAAGAAATAAAACTATTTACACGGGAAAGCTCCCAACAAGCAAAAGAAGAACAGGAAATCTTTTTGGGTTTTCTTTTTAATTACTACTACAAGCATGGAAATTAAAACTAGCTAAAAGCTACAACTAATTTTTTTGGTTTTTCTTAAGGTTTATTAAACACACAAGAAGAAAGCATAAAAAGAGAAAATAAACTAGCATGGATATTACAATGAAAAAGTATGAGCACCGACATCTAGCAATGAGTGTGTGAACATGAATGTAATGTCGGTGAGAAATACGTACTCCCCCAAGCTTAGGCTTTTGGCCTAAGTTGGTCTATGGCCACGGCTGGCCTGGCGGATATCCATAGTGATAGTTGGGGTCGTACTGAGAAGAAGCCTCGGATTGCCACTGGTTGGCAATCACCTCTGGATCCCACTGATAATCAGACTGTCATGGGGGATCATATTGTGATTCCATCTCTGGCTCTGGAGCTGATGTAGGGTTTCGGTAGGCGTGAATGGCCTCCAACGGAACAAGGTACTTGCCTGCAGATAAATCAAACAAGGAAGGAGCAGGCAAGGTAATAGTCTTAGGATGATTTTTACCAAATATTAATTTGTACTTAAGCTCCTTTTCCCTATTCTTAACAATAAAATCATGTGCTACCATACTCTTATAATCTAAGTAAATAGGAGGTAGCAACTTTTCTTCCTTCTCATAATGCCTAATAGGTATGTTAAAATGTGCAGTAAGGCGCGAGGCGAAGATGCCTCCAAGGACGGGGCCCTTAGTGCGGTTAAGATTTAACCGCTTTGCAATAATAGCGCCCATGTTGAATGTATCATCACGAAATAAGGCATGGTACAAAATAATAATATCAGGAACACTAAGGTTTCCACAGTTTCCGCGACCAATTAAGCAATGAGTAGAAAATATTGCAAAGTAGCGTAAAACAGGAAAATGTATGCTAGTGATTCTTGCATCGGAAACCTTCCTAGTTTCCCCTATGGTAATAGTGTCAATAAACCCGTCCACATCTGTACGATGTGGTTCCTCTAAGCTACCCTCGAAAGGTATTTTGCAAACCCTGCAAAATTTATATAGTGACATCTTCTTAACCACATCATATAAATGAAACTCTACTGAAGGAGGTGATTCCCTAGGATAATAGTAGAAGTTTTGCACAAAAGTATTGGTGAGTAAGAGATACTGTTCGCGTTGGTCGCAGAGGAAGTCGGTGAGGCCTGCATTCTTAGCCAATTCATAAAAATCATCATAAATCTCGGCTGCTCTCAAGAAATCATCGGAAGGCCATTCACACGGCCGAACCTCTGCGGTGCGAGGCAGATTATATTTGGGCCTCTCTGCTTCTTCATTTTGCTTTTCCTTCGAGCTTCGGCTCGATGAGCCCCTCAAAAATCTCTTCATTATTTTGTGAAAATTCTGAAATTTTTAGTAACTTCAAATAAAAGTAAACCAAACTCAACAAAATTGATAGCTACTACTCCTACAAGTGCCTAGAGCCTATATCATGCATTAGAACTACTTGGAACCATATAAATTTGACATGCAAGCTCAAGAACATGGTCACCTAGACAGCACAAATTTGCAATGAATAAAGCACTAGAACACAAACTAATTGGACCAATGGAGGAGTCACATACCAAGGAACAATCACCCAAAGCAGTTTTGTGAGAGATGCTTTGAGCAAAGAGATCAAAAATTGCAGCAAAATGAGCTAGAACTCGTGCTTGAGCTTGATAGTGATTTTTTTGGGAGGAAGAAGAAGTGTGTGGTTGCAGGAATAAGTGGAGGGGATCCACCATGGGCCCACGAGGCAGGGGGGCGCGCCTAGGGGGGTGGGCTCGCCGTGGACCCTCGTGGCCAGGTGCTTGCTCCCCCTGCGGTGTTGTTAGTGCCAGATATTCTCAAATATTCCAGAAAAAATCATATTTAATTTTTCAAGGCATTTGGAGAACTTTTATTTTCAGAGTATTTTTTATTGCATGGATAATTCAGAAAACAAACAGAAATTACTATTTTTGCTTTATTTAAACTAAATAACAGAAAGTAAAATGAGGGCACAGAAGGTTGTGCTTTCTAACTTCATCCATCTCATGCTCATCAAAAGGAATCCACTAACAAGGTTGATCAGGTCTTGTTAACAAACTCGTTCCGAATAACATGGAACCAGAGAATTTTCAAATAACACTAGGTTACCTCAACGGGGATATGCACATCCCCAACAATAAGAATATCATATTTCTTCTTGATAATAGGAAGAGGAAATTCAAAACCTCCAAAAATAATCGATGGAATTTTTCCAATAGAATTGATACTATGGACTAGAGGTTGTTTCCTCGGAAAGTGTACCGTATGCTCATTATCATTAACATGAAAAGTGACATTGCCTTTGGTGCAATCAATAACAGCCCCTGCAATATTCAAAAAGGGTCTTCCAAGAATAATAGACATACTATCGTCCTCGAGAATATCAAGAATAACAAAGTCCGTTAAAATAGTAACATTTGCAACTACCACCGGCACATCCTCACAAATACCGACAGGTATAGCAGTTGATTTATCAGCCATTTGCAAAGATATTTTTAGTAGGTGTCAACTTATTCAAATCAAGTCTACGATATAAAGAGAGAGGCATAACACTAACACCGGCTCTAAGATCACATAAAGCAGTTTTAACATAGTTTCTTTTAATGGAGCATGGTATAGTTGGTACTCCGGGATCTCCTAGTTTCTTAGGTATTCCACCTTTAAAAGTATAATTAGCTAGCATGGTGGAAATTTCAGCTTCCGATATCTTTCTTTTATTAGTAAGGATATCTTTCATATACTTAGCATAAGGATTCACTTTGAACATATCAGTTAATCGCATATGCAAAAAAGATAGGTCTAATCATTTCAGCAAAGCGCTCAAAATCCTCATCATCTTTTTTCTTGGATGGTTTGGGAGGAAAAGGCATGGGTTTCTGAACCCATGGTTCTCTTTCTTTACCGTGCTTCCTAGCAACAAATTCTTTCTTATCATAATGTTGATTCTTTGATTGTGGGTTATCAAGATCAACACCAGGTTCAATTTCTATATCATTATCATTACTAGGTTGAGCATCAACATGAACATCATCATTAACATTATCACTAGGTTCATGTTCATTACCAGATTGTGTTTCAGCATCAGAAATAGATATATCATTGGGATTCTCATGTGTGTCAATAACAGGTTCACTAGAAGCATGCAAAGTCCTATCATTTTTCTTTTTCTTCCTTTTAGAAGGACTAGGTGCATCTATATTATTTCTCTGAGAATCTTGCTCAATTCTCTTAGGATGGCCTTCAGGATACAAAGGTTCCTGAGTCATTTTACCACCTCTAGTCATAACTCTAACAACATTATCATTTTTCTTGCTATTTAATTCATTGAGCAAATCATTCTGAGCTTTAAGTACTTGTTCTACTTGAGTGGTAACCATAGAAGCATGTGTACTAATGAGTTTAAGTTCACCTTTAACTCTAGACATATAATCACCCAAGTGTTCAATCATATAAGCATTTTGTTTCAATTGTCTACCAAAATAAGCATTGAAGTCTTCTTGCTTAACCATAAAGTTATCAAACTCATCCAAACATTGGCTAGCAAACTTAGTAGGAGGGATTTCAGCTTTATCATATCTATAGAGAGAATTTACCTTTACTACCTATGTCAGGTTATCAAGTCCATGTGTTTCTTCAATAGGTGATGAATTAAGAACATATATTTCTCCAACACGCGGTAAATTAAGACCATGTATTTCTTCAATAGGAGGTAAATTCTTAACATCTTCAGGTTTAATACCCTTTTCTTTCATAGATTTCTTTGCCTCTTGCATATCTTCAGGACGGAGAAATAGAACACCTCTTTTCTTCGGAGTTGGTTTAGGAATAGGCTCAGGAGTTGGTTCAGGAGCTGGCTCAGGAAGTGTCCTATTATTTTCATTTGTCAACATATTATTCAATAGAATTTTAGCTTCATCCGGTGGTCTTTCCTTGAAAACAGAACCAACACAACTATCCAGGTAATCTCTGGAAGCATCGGTTAGTCCATTATAAAAGATATCAAGTATTTCATTTTTCTTAAGAGGGTGATCATGCACAACATTAAGTAATTGGAGTAGCCTCCCCAAAGCTTGTGGGAGACTCACTTCTTCAATTTGCACAAAATTATATATACCCCTTAAGGCAGTTTGTTTCTTATGAGCAGGGAAATATTTAGTAGAGAAGTAATAAATCATATCCTGGGGACTACGCACCCAACCAGGATCAAGAGAATTAAACCATATCTTAGCATCACCCTTTAATGAGAACGTAAATATTTTAAGGATATAAAAGTAGCGAGTTCTCTCATCATTAGTGAACAGGGTAGCTATATCATTTAATTTAGTAAGATGTGCCACAACATTTTCAGATTCATAGCCATAAAAAGGACCAGACTCAACCAAAGTAACTATATCAATATCAATAGAGAATTCATTATCCTTATCAGTAACAAAGATAGGTGAAGTAGTATAAGTAGGATCATATTTCATTCTAGCATTCAGAGTTTTTTGTTTAAGCTTAGCTAATAATTTCTTAAGATCACTTCTATCATTGCAAGCAACAAAAGTCTCTTTTAGTTTCTTCATCCATAATATAGCCCTCAGGCACAACATGTAATTCATATTTATTAGGAGAGCCGTCATCCTCACTTTCATCAGTATAATCAGTTTCAATAATGTCATTCTCTCTAGCCCTAGCAAGTTGTCCATCAAGAAATTCACCAAGTGGCACAGTAGTATCAAGCATAGAAGTAGATTCATCATAAGTATCATGCATAGCAGAAGTGGCATCATCAATAATATGCGGCATATCAGAATTAATAGCAGAAGCAGGTTTAGGTGTCATAAGCTTACTCAAAACAGAAGGTGAATCAAGTGCAGAGCTAGATGGCAGTTCCTTACCTCCCCTCGTAGTTGAGTGATACATTTTTGGTTTTGGTCTTTCAAGTTCTTCATAATGATAAGAAGATATAAATCCCAAGTGACTCAAAGAATAGAGCTATGCTCCCCGGCAATGGCGCCAGAAAATAGTCTTGATAACCCACAAGTATAGGGGATCGTAATAGTTTTCAAGGGTAGAGTATTCAACCCAAATTTATTGATTCGACACAACGGGAGCCAAAGAATATTCTCAAGTATTAGCAGCTGAGTTGTCAATTCAACCACACCTGGATAACTTAATATTTGCAGCAAAGTATTTAGTAGCAAAGTAATATGATAGTAGTGGTAACACTAGCAAAAGTAATATTTTTGGCATTTTGTAGTGTTGATAACAATAGCAATGGAAAAGTAAATAAGCGAAACAATATATGGAAAGCTCGTAGGCAATGGATCGGTGATGGAGAATTATGCCGGATGTGGTTCATCACGTAATAGTCATAACATAGGGTGACACAGAACTAGCTCCAATTCATCAATTTAATGTAGGCATGTATTCTGAATATAGTCATACATGCTTATGGAAAAGAACTTGCATGACATATTTTGTCCTACCCTCCCGTGGCAGCAGGGTCCTAGTGGAAACTAAGGGATATTAAGGCCTCCTTTTAATAGAGTACCGGACGAAAGCACTAACACATAGTGAATACAGTGTTTTTTGTGTTTAATTAGTGTTTGTGCCAAGTAGAACCGTTGAGAAGACTTGGGGAAAGTCTTGTTAATCTTGCTGTAAAAAACAGAAACTTTAGCACTCACAAGAACTGCTGCCATTTTTTATTTGGAAAGTGCTATTTAGTTAATTCTTTTTGCAGATGATTAATAGATAAATTACTCACGTCCAGCAATTTATTTTAGAATTTTGGGGTTCCAGATTTTGCGTTAGCTACAGATTACTACAGACTGTTCTGTTTTTGACAGATTCTGTTTTTCGTGTGTTGTTTGCTTATTTGATAAATCTATGGCTTGTAAAATAGTTTATAAACCATAGAGAAATTGGAATACAGTAGGTTTAACACCAATATAAATAAAGAATGAGTTCATTACAGTACCTTGAAGTGGTCTTTTGTTTTCTTTCGCTAACGGAGCTCACGAGATTTTCTACTTTAAGTTTTGTGTTGTGAAGTTTTCAAGTTTTGGGTAAGGATTTGATGGATTATAGAACAAGGAGTGGAAAGAGCCTAATCTTGGGGATGCCCATGGCACCCCCAAGATAATCTAAGGACACCTAAAAGCCAAAGGTTGGGGATGCCCCGGAAGGCATCCCCTCTTTCGACTACTTCTATCGGTAACTTTACTTGGAGCTATATTTTTATTCACCACATGATATGTGTTTTGCTTGGAGCGTCTTGTATGATTTGAGTCTTTGATTTTTAGTTTACCACAATCATCTTTTCTGTACACACCTTTTGAGAGAGACGCACATGATTCGGAAATTATTAGAATACTCTATGGGCTTCACTTATATCTTTTGAGTTATATAGTTTTGCTCTAGTACTTCACCTATATCTTTTAGAGCATGGTGGTGGATTTGTTTTATAGAAACTATTGATCTCTCATGCTTCACTTAGATTATTTTGAGAGTCCTAAATAGCATGGTAATTTGCTTAAATAATCCTAATATGCTAGGTATACAAGATTAATAATAAAATTCTCTTATGAGTGTGTTGAATACTATGAGAAGTTTGTTACTTGATAATTGTTTTGAGATATGGAGATGGTGATATTAGAGTCATGCTAGTTGAGTAGTTGTTAATTTGATAAATACTTGTGTTAAAGTTTGTGATTCCCGTAGCATGCACGTATGGTGAACCGTTATGTCATGAAGTCGGAGCATGATTTATTTATTGATTGTCTTCCTTATGAGTGGCGGTCGGGGACGAGCGATGGTCTTTTCCTACCAATCTATCCCCCTAGGAGCATGCGCGTAATACTTTGCTTTGGTAACTTGTAGATTTTTGCAATAAGTATATGGGTTCTTTATGACTAATGTTGAGTCCATGGATTATACGCACTTTTCTTCCTTTCACCATTGCTAGCCTCTCTAATACCGCGCACTTTTCGCCGGTATCATACACCCACCATATACCTTCCTCAAAACAGCCACCATACCTACCTATCATGGCATTTCCATAGCCATTCCGAGATATATTGCCATGCAAATTACCACCGTTCCGATTATTATGACACGCTCCATCATTGTCATATTGCTTTGCATGATCATGTAGTTGACATTGTATTTGTGGCAAAGTCACCGTTCATAATTCTTTCATACATGTCACTCTTGATTCATTGCATATGCTGGTACACCGCCAGAGGCATTCACATAGATTCATACTTTGTTCTAAGTATCGAGTTGTAATTGTTGAGTTGTAAGTAAATAAAAGTGTGATGATCATCATTTTTAGAGCATTGCCCCAAGTGAGGAAAGGATGATGGAGACTATGATTCCCCCACAAGTCGGGATGAGACTCCGGACGAAAAATAAAATAAAATAAAAAGAGGCCAAAGAAGCCCAAATAAAAAAAGAGGCCATAAAAAAAGAGAAAAGGCCCAAATAAAAAATAAAAAATAATAGAGAGTCTCCTATGTTGTCACTCTCATATACTAGTGGGAATTTTACATTATAGAACTTGGCTTGTAAATTCCAATGATAGGCTTCCTCAAAATGCCCTAGGTCTTCGTGGGCAAGCAAGTTCGATGCACACCCACTAGTTTCTTTTGTTGAGCTTTCATACACTTATAGCTCTAGTGCATCCATTGCATGGCAATCCCTACTCACTCACATTGATATCTATTGATGGGCATCTCCATAGCCCATTGATACGCCTAGTTGATGTGAGACTATCTTCTCCCTTTTTGTCTCCTCCACAACCACCATTCTATTCCACCTAAAGTGTTATGTCCATGGCTCACGCTCATGTATTGCGTGAAGATTGAAAAAGTTTGAGAATGTCAAAAGTATGAAATAATTGCTTGGCTTGTCATCGGGGTTGTGCATGATTTAAATACTTTGTGTGGTGAAGAAAGAGCATAGCCAGACTATATGCTTATGAAGGGATAACTTTCTTTGTCCATGTTATTTTGAGAAGACATAATTGCTTAGTTAGTATGCTTGCAGTATTATTATTTCTATGTCAACATTGAACTTTTGTCTTGAATCTTTCGGATCTGAGTATTCATACCACAATTAAGAAGAATTGCATTGAAATTATGCCTAGTGGCATTCCACATCAAAAATTCTGTTTTTATCATTTACCTGCTCGAGGACGAGCATGAATTAAGCTTGGGGATGCTTGATACGTCTCGAACGTATCTATAATTTTTGATTGCTCCATTCTATATTATCTTCTGTTTTGGACATTATTGGGCTTTATTATTCACTGTTATATTATTTTTGGGACTAACCTATTAACCGGAGGCCCAGCCCAGAATTGATGTTTTTTTTGCCTATTTTAGGGTTTTGAAGAAAAGAAATATCAAACGGAGTCCAAACGGAATGAAACCTTCAGGAACGTGATTTTTGGAACGAACAAGATCCAGGAGACTTGGACCCTACGTCAAGCAACCAACAGGGATGCCACGAGGTAGGGGCCGCGCCTACCCCCCCCCCCCCCCCAGGAGCGCCCTCCACCCTCGTGGGCCCCCTGTTGCTCCACCGACGTACTCCTTCCTCCTATATATACCTACGTACCCCCAAATGATCAGATACAGAGCCAAAACCCTAATTCCACCGCCATAACTTTCTGTATCCACAAGATCCCATCTTGGGGCCTGTTCTGGAGCTCTGCTGGAGGGGGCATCGATCACGGAAGGCTTCTACATCAACACCATAGCCTCTCCGATGAAGTGTGAGTAGTTTACCTCAGACCTTCGGGTCCATAGTTATTAGCTAGATGGCTTCTTCTCTCTTTCTGGAACTCAATACAAAGTTCTCACCCTATCTTGTGGAGATCTATTCGATGTAATATTCTTTTGCGGTGTGTTTGTTGAGACCGATGAATTGTGGGTTTATGACCAAGTTTATCTATGAACAATATTTGAATCTTCTCTGAATTCTTTTATGTATGATTGGTTATCTTTGCAAGTCTCTTCAAATTATCAGTTTGGTTTGGCCTACTAGATTGATATTTCTTGCAATGGGAGAAGTGCTTAGCTTTGGGTTCAATCTTGCGGTGTCCTTTCATAGTGACAGTAGGGGCAGGAAGGCACGTATTGTATTGTTGCCATTGAGGATAACAAGATGGGGTTTTCATCATATTGCATGAGTTTATCCCTCTACATCATCTCATCTTGCTTAAGGCGTTACTCTGTTCTAATGAACTTAATACTCTAGATGCATGTTGGATAGCTGTCGATGTGTGGAGTAACAGTAATAGTTGCAGGCAGGAGTTAGTCTACTTGTCTCAGACGTGATGCCTATATACATGATCATACCTAGATATTCTCATAACTATGCTCAATTCTGTCAATTGCTCAACAGTAATTTGTTCACCCACCGTAAAATACTTATGCTCTTGAGAGAAGCCACTAGTGAAACATATGGCCCCGGGTCTATCTTATGTCATATTAATCTTCCAACACTTAGTTATTTCCTTTGCTTTTATTTTACTTTGCATCTTTATCATAAAAATACCAAAAATATTATCTTATCATATCTATCAGATCTCACTCTCGTAAGTGACCATGTAGGGATTGACAACCCCTTATCGCGTTGGTTGCGAGGATTTATTTGTTTTGTGTAGGTCAGAGGGACTCGCGCGTAGCCTCCTACTGGATTGATTCCTTGGTTCTCAAAAACTGAGGGAAATACTTACGCTACTTTCCTGCACCACCTTTTCCTCTTCAAGGCAAAACCAACGCAAGTGCTCATGAGGTAGCACACACGTCCATACGACGGTCAATTCTCCACCGGGAGTCCTTTCAATATGTTCAACGCCCGGTTGAATGGAGTGTCCCACTTGGGCCTCGCCAACGCCTCCGACGGCGAGTCGCTTTCGGCCGCAAATCATGTGATGCTCTCTCTGCAAAAGGCACAAGGATCGTCTACAAATATGACTAACGTGCAGTCGAATTGATCAGAAACTAAAATTACCAGCAGTTTCATGAACTCCATCATGACCGCATTCATCTCGAAAACCTTCTTCACTGGGTTCCAACGGTGCCGGGCCCTAAGTACATCACGCTCCTGCGGGACGGTGAATTCCGCCAAGGGGTCTGGGATGCCCAGACTCGTGGCTTCCATGTCCTCCTTGGCCCATATGGACCTCTTCGCGCCGTAACCACGGCTTCCGAGGTGGTGGCACCCAATGTTCCTCTGTTAAAGCCCCTTCATGTACTTCGACTTTTTTTGGCAGCTTCGGCCTCGCAAGCCGCCTTGAATATTTGAAAGTGCTCTGCCATGATTGTCGGATTATCCTTTACAATCTCGGAGTAGGGTTCCTTTTTATTGACGATCTGATATTTCACCCTTAAATTCTAGGCGGCCAACGCGTCGCTAAACTTGGTCATGGCGTGTTTGTTTATATTCTTCATTGTTGGGTCCTTATCTGGATCTTTATAATCCATTTCATTCCGGCCTGGGAACAAGAATATCTGGTGCAGCTTCTTTAGGAGGGAGGGCCTCATATTATCCATCTTCTTTAGTTTCTCATCGTTGATGGTGGCAGTTGTCCATATGATGCAGCCTATTTGATTGCCGTAGCACGCGCGCGCTTCCTCGGGTGCATTTGACTTAAAATTGCCGTCGTCCACCTCCGTGACCACCAGTCTAGTAGTCCTGAGCTTGTTAGGAAGTCGTTGCCTCTTTCCTTTCGGTTCTATACTAGCTCCGCTAGTCTCGGCGCCGGTCTCAGTCTCAGCACCGGTCTCGATGCTGGTCTCAGTCTTAGCGCTGGTCTTAGTCTCAGCATCGGTCTCGATGTCGGTCTCAATCTCCGATGTGATAGGTGGACCCAACAACATCAACTCTTGATCGTCGGCTTCCCTCAAAAATTCTTCAGCTGCCAGGTAGACGTTGTCGCAGTCACCAGAACCATGTCCTTCATCATTGCTAGCCATGTTTCCTACGATTAAATATAGTCAATGAAGACCTAATAAAATAAATAATGACATAAAAAGGCCTATGCTTTGCAGGAACGTTGAGTCCTTCCCAGTGCAGCAAATCCCGGGCACTCGATATGTCCTAGTTTGTAGCACAAGTCATGCCGAAATTCACGGAAAATTTCGGCATGACTTTTGCTAAAAAGTGGACAAATCGAGAACCTGAAATTTGCCGGAATGGAAATGAATCAACATTCCGGAAAAACATAGGCCACTCAGCTTCATTCCCTGGAAACAACAAAGCCACTTGGGGACAATCGAACCACTTCAATGAAAAGATATAACATGAGCAAACACTATTGAGTAATTTGCATATAACATGGCCACTTCAATGAAAAGATATAATCAATAATAATGGAATATGCAAATGAACATCAATGACATATATCATATAACAACAATCTTGTTTTTTTGTTTATATAGCAACAATTAGTTTAACCAAGTTTTTGAAAAGAAAAAAAATTCTGTTTTTTGTTTATAGCTAAATGCCATAGCTACTGTTTTTTATTTATAGCTAAATACTTTTGTTTTTTGTCTAAAGCTAAAAGTCTAGGAACTCCATTTTCTCTAACCCTTCTGACCTCACCAAAATTTCCACAACAAGACCTTAGTACCTACACCCAATTTCTTCAAAAATATTCAGGTCCAGAGTCCAAATAATTCAAATTTCATTTGAATGAAATTTGGAACAGATTCAGGTCCATAGTCCAAATAATTTTTTATAGCTAAGTGTTTTTTTTTATAGCCTCTATTAATTTAAACCTAAATGCTACTATTATTTACATACCCTCTATTAATTTAAAGCTAAATGGAACTACTGTTTAGGCATTTTCATAAAAAAATTCCCTAGCTAATTTCCTAAAAAAATTACTAATCATTTTTCCTAAATGCTAAAAAATGTCTACTGCCCTAAACAAATATAGGGTTCATATGAACAACTAGGGTTCATATGAACATCAACATGACATCAACATATATATGAATTGCCCTAGCATAGAGAGAGAGGAGGTTAGGGGAGAGGAGAGGTAGAGCCTTATGGTCGGCGGCGAGGGAAGGCTCTGGCTCGGGCGGCGGACGTCCTGGGCAGGCTCGGGCGGCGGCGGTGAGCTCGAGGGAGGCGGCGGTGAGGTCGACGACGGCCTCGGGCGGTGGCTGTGAGGTCGAGGGCGGCCTCGGGCGGCGGCGGTGTGGTCGAAGGCGGCCTCGGGCGGCGGCGGTGTGGTCGAAGGCGGCCTCGGGTGGCGGCGGTGTTGTGACACCCCAAAATTTTGACCTTGTTTTACTAATTAAAATTTTGCCAGGGAATTTAAAAAATTTATTTTCTGGTTTTTCCTTTGATTTCAGAGCCATTCTTTCCTTTGTTATCATGGAGTTTTTACCCCAAGTGAAATATTTCCAGTTATATTGTTGGACTTTTCTTTCCCCTCAAGAAGAACATTTCTATTAAAAGTGGATTTAATTGCATAATTATTTCTCTCTGAGTTTTATTCCTTAAAGTGAGTTTTCTTTGGTTTTTGGGCCCCATTTGCACTGCAACCCTTTTATAAATTCATCTAAAATTCCAACCAAAATTTGGAGGTGTCATGTGATGTTTTTAAATCACTTTTATGCAAAAACATATTTCATTCATTGGATATTTAGAGCTCTACACCAGGTTTTCAAATCTGGTCCAGTGGGCAATTTTGAACTGCAGCCTATTTAAATATTTCTTTAAAGCTTCCACCAAAATTATGGGATGTTAATAGAAGTATATTATTCAACTTTATGCAAAAACCCAGTAATGTTCCTTGAAAAATTTGAGTGAAACAACCTATTTTTCATTCTGGTCGAACCTGGTGATTTCTACAGCAACCCTAATTATTTTTGCTCTAGTGACCATGTGCTTTCTCCTGCTTATAGCCCATCTTACAAAACCATTAAGTCCAGAAGAGTGGACCCATTGGAGGATTTTTAGTGCATGCAACCATGCCTTTTCCTTTCTGTCCAAAAGTGAAATTTTGCAAAACTTGCACTAACAATTTTCTGATTTTGTCAAACTAACTTCAACACCCTCTTCCTCATCCAAGAAGACACTGATCTGGAGAATTTGGCCACCCCAAGAATTTCCTAGATGCCCTTGGCAGTTTGTCAAACACCCTGTGTGCATAGCCAGATTTGGCATGATTTCAAGTTTACATTGTGAACTTGATCCCCTGACCAGACCAGCATGTCCCATGGACTTGACCTAGCCTATAGTCCCACCCTGCTAACTCTCTTATGGGTTGGAGCCCCCTAGCATGCCTTGGCATATTGTCGAGCACGTAGCGTGCGTGCTCTGGGCGCGCCCAGAGCGTGCATTTTGCACTTGCGTGCGCTCGGGTCGCCGCGTCGCGCCCCGGCCCTTGCTCGCCCGCAGAGCCGCGCCCCCGACCTCATCCACTCACCAGAACACGCTAGCTCGCCCCTGGCGCCCTACAGTGCCGCCGTCAGGACCCTCTTGGCGGCACACCGACGGCCACAGTGCGCCCTGCCGTGGACGGCGGCGCCCAAGCCACGAGCGCTCGCCAGCTCGCCCCTGAGCAGTTCGTGCTTATCCTCTCGCCCTGCCAGACCTCGCCAACCATCGCCATGCGCCCCCTAGCTACAGAACGACGGTCACCGACGATCTTATCCCCGGCCGTCGCGGGGCCGCCATTGCCCGCCTATATAAGAAGCTCCCGAGCTCGTCAGACCCTCAAGCAACTTCTCTCACTCCCTCACTGACCCTCCCATAGCAGTAGAAAGACCAGAGGTGGTCGTCTTCTTCTTCTCCGGCAACCACAGCCGCTGCCACTGTCTCGTTCACTCCGGCGCCACCAGGGCCTCCCCCTCTCCACTCTCTTCACCAAAGGCCCTCTCTTCATCTCGTGAGTCCACCCCCCAAGCTCAATTTTCATCCGGAGCCACCGGAGGCAAATCCTCAATCACGCCCGAAGCTCCCTCCGCCGCGGAGCTCGCAGCCAGTGATTCCCATCGTCCCCGCCGGCCAGTCGACCACTGGGAGGACCTCCTAGGAGTGGCGGATCCATCCCTGGCCTCAGATGCCCTCAAGGAGCCTCCGTTCGCCGGCGACGATCACCGAAATCCCGCCCCCGCTCAGGCAGAGGAAAAGGAGGGAGGGGGCGACTGGTCAAACCTGACCAGTGGGCCCCGTGGACCCACTGTGAGTGACCCAGCCCTGCCTCCACGTGTTTTAAGTGAAGGCGTAAACTTCATAAGTACGTCTCCTCTGCCCCGGAAGCGTATTTCTATCTAAAATGTTTTCTTTTTCTGTTTTATTTTAAAAACAGAATTTGACCAAAAATTTGACTGGCTACATCTTTTTAAATAAAACTCCAAATGAATTGATTCTTTTTCCTGCCTCTCTCAAATTTCACCTAGTTTATTTTAAGATTTATTTCAAAAATAAGTAGGACAACTTTTTGTACTGTTTTTAAAGTATGTGTTATTTGCATATTTTTGAAAATAGGATTTTTGGAGAGAGAGAAGAGAGCTTTCAAAAAGTATTGGAGTGCACCTCACCTCTCCACACCTTGAAGGCAAGCATTTCTGAACCCAGGCATAATATTATAGTTTGTTGTTTGATACAGTTACAACACCACCATGACACGGAGTACCCGTTATGTGTTTGTGAGGATATGATCATACTTGCATATTGATGATCTCATGCTATTGGAGCTTGATATGTTGCGATAGTAATCATTTTCACATGCCTTTTATGCCTACCGGAAGGAAACTGAGAAAGTCTCTATCTTGAGTAGACACGAGCTTATCTCTGGTTCCCCGTAGGGATGGTTGTGTCCGGTATGGCAGGATGAGGTATGATGAGTGGTGATACTGTCTGTTGGTTTGAAACATATTTGTTATACTAATCATGCAGCAAATACTTAAGCCTCCTAAGTCGGCCGTAGATCGAGTCTTGTTCCAACAACCCCCACACTTGTTTCGTGCTGCCACTTGTCCCTGCCGCAGGTAGGGTACGGTTCAGTAAGTTGTCAACCCCTGTCCTAGCACACACCATACAGAGAGGCCATGGTGGAAGATACTGGCTGCATCCGGTAGGCATGCCACCTGTTCCGGGGGCATGGGTGTTTCCGGTTGGGACCGAGAGGGGAGGCCACCCCTTAGAGCATGCGATAGAAATTTGATCCCATGCTATGCGAGGTTGTAGCCTCCCCACTTAGAGTTTTGCTTAACAGGTGTCTGGGTGATTCCAGACACGAGTAAAGTTAAGTTGGTGTGTGCAAGTCAGGCGTGTTTTTGACTAAAAGACCGTAGATGGAATTAGTTCCGATGGACTAAAGAAATCCGTTACTCGTGGTTAAAGAGTACACCCTCTGCAAAGATATTATACCTATTCGAATAGTTGTGTCCATGGTTAAGGACTACAGTCTGGGATGGGTCAAGTGTCGGTCTTAGTGTCGGTCTTCGGAGGAGAAACTACTAAACCAGAACATTGATTATGACCGGTGACGTATGATGATTATGATTATTATTATTATGGACTAATCATTTATGTTATTTGAATTATTAAGTATCCCTGGGACGGTTCTACATCCTGGATATTCACCGTGATTACTCTTATATAAGCCCTTTATGTGGTGTCGCCCAGACGCCCGACTGTGTCATGCGTGTTATTTCATTTACTTATAAGCCCTTTATGTGGTGTCGCTCAGACGCCCGACTGTGGCATGCTTGTTATTTCATTTACTTATAAGCCCTTTATGTAGTGTCGCACAGACGCCCGACTGTGGCATGCTTGTTATGTCATTTACTTATAAGCCCTTTATGTGGTGTCGCACAGACGCCCGACTGAGGCACGCTTCATATTATTATCCTTTCGAGGCGTCGCTTCAGACACCCGATCGGTGCTCTTCATTTCTACTCCCTGATTGTTTACTCATATGATCTGCTTGCGTGCATCATGAACCTTATTTCATAACTAACGAAGTGATCATGGAATATTTCAAAACATGATTATCAATGGCTATATTATACCTGTGTTCTTAATGTTTGCGAGTACATTCAAAGTACTCACTGGCTTGTCCCTGGCTATTGTCTTGGCCAGATTTCTTGCGTGGAAAGGAGCGTTGCGATGACAGCCCCGGAACCTACGCAACGGAGATAGCAGCCTCGCAAAGATAGGAGTTATCCTGGTCAGCTGTTCCGGGGGTAAATGCAGTCCCATAGATGCTGGTGATCCGCAAATCGCTTCCGCCTTCAGCCACTAGCAAACCATTTGTTGTACTCATAGGCCAGAATGGTCTTGTACTACATATTTTGTATTTGCTTGGAGTTTCTATAACAAGTTGGTGTCTCATCTGCTAACAGTAATCCTGGGGTTGGTGAGCATAAGGGCCATTTTTGGGAAATTAATATCCCAAAAATCCGGTCCTGACAGGTGTGATCGAAGGCGACAGAGCGACAGCGGCGATGGAGCAGTTGGGGAGAGGGGGGAGTGGAGGGGGAAGGACTTAGCGAAATTTTGAGCCCGCGTGGCCGGGGGTTAAGTCAAACTAGCAGTAGCGCGTTTTGCCGAAACGCGCTATAGCTAAGTTAGCTATAGTGTTTTCCAACAAAACGCGCTACAGCTATTCCTTTCTGTTTTATTTTTGTTTTCTTTACATTTTCTTTTTTTCATTTCTTCTTTTTCTATTCCTTTCATTTTCATTTACTTTTCTACTTATTTTTCTATTTATTTTCTTTTTCATAGCAGTAGCACTCTACAGCATAAACGCGCTGCTACAAAGTTTTTTTAGCAGTAGCGTGCTTCTGGAAGAACCGCTACTACTATTCCTAGCCTACCGGCACCAGCGAGGGAATTATAGTAGTAGCGCTTTTCCGCGCAGACGCGCTACTGCTACAACAATTGTTCTAGCGTGCTTTTGTAACAAGCGCTACTAATAAGTAGCAATAGCATCATGTTTTGACCAGCTCTACTGCTATACCTCTATGTATAAGGTTTTCCCTAGTAGTGGAAATTTACTTCAGGAAGGATTGTGCAGCTGAAGAACGTGCAGCATGTCCCCGCCATCAAGAAGAACCTTGTTAGTGGCTCCCTTCTATGTAGAGAAGGGTTTAAGTTGGTTTTCGAGTCTAATAAATTAGTTGTTACGAAATATGGACTCTTTCTTGGAAAAGTTATGAGAGCGGAGGAATGTTTCGCCTTTCCCTCGCAGATGTTTGTAATAAAGTCATGAACAATATTCATTCAAATTTTAATGAATCTGAAGTTTGGCATTCACGTCTTTATCACATTAGTTTTGGTGTTATGATGCGGCTATCTAAGTTGGATTTAATCGCGAGTTTCACTTTAGCCAAATGTTCTAAGTGCCTTTCATATGTGCAAGCTAAGCAACCTCGCAAGCATCACAAGGCCGCGGAGGAGAAACACTTGGCACCATTAGAACTCATACATTCTGATCTTTGTGAGATGAATGGTGTGTTGACTAAAGGTGGAAAGAAATACTTCATGACATTGATAGATGTTACCTCTTGAGCACTACGTTGGTTTTCCCTTGAAGAGGAAAGGGTGATGCATCAAAGTAGCGTAAGTATTTCCCTCAGTTTTTGAGAACCAACGTATCAATCCAGTAGGAGGCCACACGCGAGTCCATCGCACCTACACAAACAAATAAAATCCTCGCAACCAACGCAATAAAGGGGTTGTCAATCCCTTCATGGTCACTTACGAAAGTGAGATCTGATAGATATGATAGGATAATATTTTTGGTGTTTTTATGATAAAGATGCAAAGTAAAGAAAGCAAAATAAACGGAAAAGGAAATAGCTTGTTAACGGAAGATTAATATGATGGAAAATAGACCCGTGGGCCATAGGTTTCACTAGTGGCTTCTCTCGAGAGCATAAGTATTACGGTGGGTAAACAAATAACTCTTGAGCAATTGACAGAATTGATCATAGTTATGAGAATATCTAGGTATGATCATGTATATAGGCATCACATCCGAGACAAGTAGACCGACTCCTGCCTGCATCTACTACTATTACTCCACACATCGACCGCTATCCAACATGCATCTAGAGTATTAAGTTCAAAGAACAGAGTAACGCTTTAAGCAAGATGACATGATGTAGAGGGATAAACTCATGCAATATGATATAAACCTCATCTTGTTATCCTTGATGGCAACAATACAATATGTGCCTTGCTGCCCCTACTGTCACTGGGAAAGGACACCGCAAGATTGAACCCAAAGCTAAGCACTTCTCCCATTGCAAGAAAGATCAATCTAGTAGGCCAAACCAAACTGATAATTCAAAGATACTTGCAAAGATAACCAATCATATATAAAAGAATTCAGAGAAGATTCAAATATTGTTCATAGATAAACCTGATCATAAACCCACAATTCATCGATCTCAACAAACACACCGCAAAAAGAAGATTACATCGAATAGATCTCCACAAGAGAGGGGGAGAACTTTGTATTGAGATCCAAAAAGAGAGAAGAAGCCATCTAGCTAATAACTATGGACCCGAAGGTCTGAAGTAAACTACTCACACATCATCAGAGAGGCTATGGTGTTGATGTAGAAGCCCTCCATGATCGATGCCCCCTCCGGCGGAGCTCCGGAAAAGGCCCCAAGATGGGAACTCACGGATACAAAAAGTTACGGTGGTGGAATTAGGGTTTTGGCTCCGTATCTGGTAGTTTGGGGGTACGTAGGTATATATAGGAGGAAGAAGTACGTCGGTGGAGCAACGTGGGCCCCACAAGGGTGGAGGGCGCACCTGGGGGGTAGGCGCGCACCCCTACCACGTGCCTTCCTGGTTGATGTCTTGACGTAGGGTCCAAGTCCTCTAGGTCATGTTCGTTTCGAAAATCACGTTCCCGAAGTTTTCATTCCGTTTGGACTCCGTTTGATATTCTTTTTCTGCGAAACTCTGAAATAGGCAAAAAAACAGCAGTTCTGGGTTGGGCCTCTGGTTAATAGGTTAGTCCCAAAAATAATATAAAAGTGTATAATAAAGCCCAATAATGTCCAAAACAGGATATAATATAGCATGGAACAATCAAAAATTATAGATACGTTGGAGACGTATCAATACATGATTCCACTAGATATTGCTATGTGTATCTGTTAAATACTAAATATGAGGCTCTACACTACTTTAAAATCTATAAGGAAGAAGTTGAGAATCAACTTGAAAATAAAATTAAACGAGTCTAGTCAGATCGTGGTGGAGAGTACTTCTCGAGTGAGTTTGATTCCTTTTGTGCGGAACACGGCATTATTCATGAGAGGACACCTCCCAATTCACCCCAGTCAAATGGGGTTGCCGAGCGGAAAAACCGTACTCTAACTGATTTGGTTAATGCCATGTTAGATACATCGGGTTTATCCAAGGCATGGTGGGGGAGGCTATATTGACGGCATGTCATGTCCTGAATAAACTTCCGACAAAGGATAATGAGATCACTCCCTATGAGAAGAACACTCTCATACTTGGGGCTGTTTGGTGAAAGTCAATGTTTCGATCCCCAAAAAGCGTAAGCTTGGACCCAAGACTGTGGACTGCGTTAATATGGGCTATGCTAAGAATAGCGTTGGCTATAGATTTCTAGTAGTGAAATCTGAGGTACCTGACCAGAAGGTCAGCACCATTATGGAGTCTAAGGATGCTACATTCTTTGAGGAAAATTTTCCTATGAGAGATATGCAAAGCACTTCTAGACAGGAATCTGAGGAGACTCCTGAGCCTGCCATTCCAATGGAATATTATGAACGAACACATGCTGAAAATCCTAAGGAGGATGACGAGGAAACCCTTGATAAGGAAAAGAGACAAAGGACTGCAAAGACCTTTGGTGATGATTTCTCCGTGTACCTCGTGGATGATACTCCTATACTATTTTAGAAGTGTATGCCTCTCCAGAAGCTGACTACTCGAAGGATGCGGTCCGTAGCGAGATGGGTTCCATCATGGCTAACGGGACATGGGAGATCACTGACCGTCCATATGGTTGCAAACCTTTGGGATGTAAGTGGGTGTTGAAGGATAAGGTTAGTCCCGATGGTACGATTGAAAAGTACAAGGCTAGGCTTGTGGCCAAGGGCTATGACCAGAAAGAAGAGGAAGATTTCTTCAATACTTATTCACCTGTGGCTAGACTGACCACCATTCGAGTATTACTCTCGTTGGCGGCCTCGCATGGTCTTCTCGTCCACCAGATGGATGTTAAGACGGCTTTTCTAAATGGAGAGCTAATCAAGGAAATCTACATGCAACAGCCAGATGGCTTTGTGATAGTGGTCAGGAAAGAAAGGTGTGTAGGTTGCTAAAATCTTTATATGGTCTGAAGCAAGCACCTAAGAAATGCCATGATAAGTTCAATACAACTGTGACATCTGTTGGTTTCGTTGTTAATGAGGCTGACAAATGTGTATACTCTCGCCATGGTGGGGGCAAAGGAGTTATATTGTGCTTGTATGTTGATGACATACTGATATTCGGAACAAACCTCACAGTCATTGAGGAGGTCAAATTGTTTCTATGTCAGAACTTTGAGATGAAAGACCTTGGTGTGGCTGATGTTATCTTGAACATCAAGCTACTGAGAGATAATGAGGGTGGGATCACACTTCTGCAATCCCACTATGTTGAGAAGGTGTTGAGTCGTTTTGGATATTCGGACTGCAGACCATATCAAACACCATATGATCCTAGCGTGTTGATTCGAAAGTCCAAAGGCATAGCTAAAGATCAATTGAGATACTCTCAAATCATTGGTTCACTGATGTACCTAGCGAGTGCAACGAGGCCTGACATCGCATTTGCTGTGAGCAAACTGAGCTGGTTTGTTTCCAAACTGGGTGATGTACATTGGCATGCTGTTGAAAGAGTTATGCGCTATCTGAAAGGTACTATGAACTATGGACTTCACTATACCGGAGACCCATCGGTACATGAAGGGTATAGTGATGCGAATTGGATCTCTAATGCTGATGAGATGAAGGCCACTACTGGGTTATATGTTTACTCTTGGAGGTGGCGCTGTTTCCTGGAAGTCTTGCAAGCAAACGATCTTAACAAGATCGATAATGGAAGCAGAATTAACACCATTAGACACATCTGGTGTTGAAGCAGGATAGCTTTGAGATCATTTGATGGACTTGCCATTGGTTGATAAACCGGTTCCGGCTATCCTTATGAACTATGACAATCAGACTGTCATCACCAAGGTGAAGAGTTCAAAGGATAACATGAAGTCAAACAAACACATAAGAATGAGATTAAAAGCTGTTAGAAAACTAAGAAACTCTGGAGTTATAGCGTTGGACTATGTCCGTACAGCTAAGAATCTGGCAGATCCCTTTACGAAAGGGCTATCACGTGTTGTGATAGATAATGAATCGAGGGAGATGGGTATGAGACCCACATGATTTGCCATGGTTGCAACCCAACCAATGTGATCGGAGATCCTGTGAAGTAGGACCTGGGAAAACAAGCCAGTGGTGAACTGAGGAGAGTAACTATACGAACCCATTCCATTGGAGATGCAATACTGTATGGTAGGATGACTATTGTCTTAATGTGTTCCAAAGCTTATGTAAGCAAGATGCTACCCTACAGAGCGATCTTTGGAGGAACACACCTATGTCATCCCGACTTCTAGTCACATTCTATGAGATTGGGGTGATCTCTAGTAAGCTCGTGAATAGGCCAGGAGTGTGACTTATATGCTCCACTCGAGGGGTCAGCCTTCGGCAGCCCAGTACTAGTAAGACATGTGGTCAAGCTTCTTTACGTCAAACTCACCACTACTAGGAAAAGGCCTGCTAGTGGCGCACCTGTTTTGCCTACTAATGGCGCACCACAAGTGCGCCACTAGCATCACGCCATTAGAATTTTTTACTAATGGCGCACCATGCAGTGCACCATTAGTATACCCATGGTGCGCCATTAGTATGCCTCCCAGGGGGCCATATTTACCCATGTGCTTTGGCTTACTAATGGCGCACTAGTTGATGATGCACCACTAGTGTGCTCTGGCTTACTAATGGCGCACTAGTTGGTGGTGCGCCACTAGTATGAATATTAGGGATTTTTTTCTGATATTTGCACAGGTTACAAAATATATTACTGGACATAATATAGACAGCACTACACAGCAACAGCAGATTCATCGAATACAATAGAAGATTAGTCTCCGAATACAATTCATCATATTAGTCTCCAAATTCAAAAGACCAAACAAAGATAGAACATTACAAGTCTCGAGACCGCGAGTAGCGAGTTTGTCTAAAGTAATACTAATCCTAACCAGTCCTACTAATCATCATCATACAACTTCTACTCGTTATTAATAACAAGTCATACAATCATCATCTTGATAATCATCGAACCAACCCTACTTAATTGTTCTTAGCACATGATCATCAGTATTAGGCAGGACCTAAATACCCTATTTAAGGTAAAATAGCATAAAACAATATAGACCCTGACTCTTCATTATGGAGAATGGAGATCATCCTGTCTCCAATTCTTGCGCTTCGCTTCCTTTTGCTTCCAAGAACTTCCTTACGACTGTCCATACATTTTTTTCATTTACTGATTAGCATGTCTCCACTTCTTTGAGAAATCCGGTATGGACAGTTGAGATTCGTAGGATGACCTGGATATATGTTCAAAACACGAAGGCTGCCATTCTGATACATTAGATGAGGCACACAATCCTCTGGGATTCTCTGTTGAAAAATATAGTAATAACTTCATAGTTAACAATGATGTACTAGTTTTAGAAGTATGCAAAAGATGCACGGATGTCGTAATAGTAAAATATCTTACCAGGGTATCTCCATGATAGTTACCGTAGTTCAACACGTGCACTAGTGGCACGTATTGACCATAATGTTGAGGAGTTTTACAATAGATATTGTAATTCTCAAGATCAGTATAAAATCCGACCAGATGATTTTTCTCTTGATAAGTTAACTCGGAGCCATCGGTGTAGTGGGTTTTGTCTACCATGTTTTGCACATTGTTTGAACAATCAAAATAAGCTGTCAATGGAAATAAGCTGTCAACTATTTTGAAATGAACAATATAAATTAGTTAATAATTAACTATGTTTGAGAAACTCACATAACGGTAGAACAGGCGTATCAACAAGAAACCAAATGTCCATATTGTCTTGGTCGATGTCAGGATCACCAAGATCCATGGTGACAAGCATACCCTCATCAAAACCATACATCTTGCAAAATGCTTCCCAATTTTTGCAACAAAAATGGGCTACGCTCCCAGAATTATACAGATTTACTTCAAAATCCACATCATGATGAGTCCTTAGGTGAATTTTCTTTGTTTCAAAATTTCCATGGTCTTCAAAATCCATCCTCTCCAAGACATAGCGTCTTGCATGGCATGGGATAAGCTATACTCGAATTGTAAAATATGAAAATTACACGTTGAAATAGTTGAAGTCATGCTTAATTATGAAAAAAACACTTGTCGTCATTGTGTACCATTTCAACTTCGAAGGTCTCCTCGAGCTTAATGCTGAAGCGCCGACCATCGTCCAGGTGAGGCCTGTCACACAGACCTCGATCGTCGTGGCACCAGCCGCACTCCCCCGGGATACTTTTGTCATCCGATGACGACATTTCCTACGTTCATAATTCAAAACTACATCATCTTTGTTGGGTCCAATAAGATAATCCACAGTGTGGTGAAAACACAACCTTTGAACTGGTTTGAGCAATTGGTGAATGGAGATGGTCTAAGATTTTCAGTAGTAAGAAGTGAAGTGGTAATTTTGAGAGCAAATGGTTAGGATGAGTGGTTCCTCTTTCCTGTTTAGCTTTACAATAGCATATTGTTAGTCATGCACACTTGTGCATTTTCAGCCAGGCCCAGTGGAGTTGGCCTAAAAACGTTTCTTTCTTTAAGCCTACTACATCCATCTCAAGTATTTATGGTCAAGGGTTAGCAAGGCCATCCAAATAGAATATGTTGTATGGGCTTTTTTAGTAGGTCATCCTACCAGATTAGGGTTTATCGATGACGAGAAACTGACATTAGTAATAACTATGAGTTGATATCACACTTCTATATGTATAACACAAGAGGCAGTTGATCCTACTTAATTAAGTACTAAGATACCCCAGCCCATGCATTTGTCGCAAGTACTCCATATGTCGTATTTTTAGCAAAGTCATGCTAAAATTCACGGAAAATTTCAGCATGACCTTTGCTGAAAATAGGACATATGGAGTACCCGAATTTGTCCGAACGGAAGTTAATCGACATTCTGGCAAACTCAAGGGCCTCTCGGGGTACCTGCAAAATCATCACGACATGATGGTCAGAGACAAAACCCAGCAAACTCCTTCCCTTCACTCGGGGTACAGCAATATATCTTCTAGGGGTGAAACCGTACCCTGATTCTCCTTTCTTCCTCTTGCTGAAGAGAAGTTGGCTGCAGAGGATGGTCCAACTCAGATCAGCCTGCAGAACTTCATAATTCTGTTTAGTTCCAAGCATATACGAATACTCTTCAGAGTGGGCACAAAGATGGAAGCAAACTAATAGCACAAAGTGAATAGTAAATCAGCTACTGAAACCATGCTGAAACTTTACTGAAACTACTCCTTGCAAGCAAACTGAAACTACTCCTTGGAAGCAAATTGTCTTGGAAGGAGTATTGTGTGCACAAATCTACTCCAGCTAGTTGCTTTCACTTAGAGATTTTTAGGTAGCCAATAGCACAAACAGCATGAGTCATTCTTCAAACCGTACAAATAGAAACAATGGCAACCAAGGTTAAAAACCAACAATCCTATATATTATTCTGAAACTTCATATATTGAAATCACTTAGCACTTAAAATTGGATTCCAGGAATAAATTTGACTGACTAATGTAGGTTTGACTTCTGAAGTCTATTTGGCCAGGAATAAATTTTTTTAATGTCCTTCATAATAGAATTTACCCCAAAAACAAATTCCTATTAAGTTTACAACTACAACCGTATTTCCCCTAGCTCCTAAAAATCTACAAAATTATCCCAACACAAGAATAGTACCTACACTCCTTTTTCCCAAACATCTCCTGATCACAATTTCTAAATTTTCAATAGGCCACATGGATTTGCTGAATCAGCATAAACCTTTCAAGTACCAAAAATGCAGCATTTTCTTGGCACGACCAAGCTACTTTTAAGAATTCTCACATTTCATATATCGTCTTTTTCAAAACAAAAAAAGTATCTATGGGGGCTGCAGCTGCATGTTGTGTATCAATGTACCACGACCAAAACCTTGCTGGCCATGGTTATTCACTTCTGGCCTGTTGTCCTCGTCAATATGCCAGCAGCAGCAGCAGCACGCAACACACACAAGGGGAGGCAGTAGGCGATGGGGCAGCAGGGCGGACGGTGCGCCGACTTGCAGAGGCAGGCACTGGCGTGGCGCGAGGCCAGGACGCGCGGGATGCGGGCGGCTGTGCGAGGACAGGCAGCAGCGCAGTAGAGCAAGCAGCGTTAGAAGTGGCGGCAAAACAACAGAGCAGCGACAGCAGAACCATCAGCGATGGGAGCAACAGGGGGAAGGGGCGGCTGACGGGAGCGACGGGTGCACGCGACAAAGGGTGAATGGGGGGTGGAGGAGGCTCACCACGGGAGGGCTGGAGGAGATCTCGACGAGGCCAGGGACGGGCAAGAGCAGCGGTTGGGGCGACGAGATGTGGGCGGCGGAATGAAGAAGGTGGTGACGGCGGTGGCTACGCGAGACCCCGGCTCGAGCTGGTTCCCTGAACGGAAGAAGCCAAACACGGCGATCCTCCTGGACGTCTTCCCGCGCAATGACAACGACGATGGTCGCGGCAATGACGAGGGGAGCGCGGTCACCGCGCGTTCTGATGAGTTCAAATTGAACTAGAGGGATGCTCGGGGTGGTGGTGGCTTGCGGTGGTGAGGGGTGGAAGAGCTGCGGTGGTGATGGGTGGAGGAGCGTTGGAGGTGGGGGCGGGGCGCGCTGGAAAGGGGTCATTGGCGCCGAGGGGGAAAGGGATCTGGCGCACGCGGGGAGGGCGAGGGGGCTAGGGATTTGATCGGCGCGGGGGGCGAGGGGGAAAGGGATGGAGGCAGGGGGAAGGGATAGCAATGGCGCACCTCCCGGGGGTGCGCCATAAGTACATCCATAGCAATGGCGCACCACCGCAGGGTGCGCCACAAGTAACTTTTTTTATTGATAACAATGGAGCACCCTCTCCCGATGCGCCATTAGTAACTTTTTTTAATTATTTTTTTTATTGATAAAAATTATTACACTATATAAAGGAGAGGGGTAGAGGAGGGAGGGAGGGAGGGAGCATTTACATTCGTTGACGAGGTGGTGGTATGCATCGCATCAGAGATGCGGACCGTAGAAAGGAGGAGAACACCGGTCGTGGGCCGGCCTCGTCGCGTCGCGTCGGTGTTCTTTGTCAGCCGTCGATGGATTGCGAGTAGCCCCGCCGAAGTCTCCACCTCCGGGATCCGACTTCCTCGTCACGGCGGCGGAGCAAGGTGCAGCTGCCGGTGGGGTGGGGTGGGCCGGGCGGTTGCGGCGAATGGGGTTGGGGGGCGACGCGACCTAGCCTAACCTAGGTTGGAGCGGGGGAGGGTGCGGGGGGTCGTCGGCGGCGATGGAGCGGGGGAGGGTGCAGGGGATCGTTGGCGGCGAGGGGGGTCGAGATGGAGGGGGGTCTGGCGCGGGGGGGCGCGAGGGGAAAAGGGATAGAGGGGGGAAGAATAGTAATGGTGCACTGTACCAAGGTGCGCCATTACTAGTTTTGGAAAAAAAATGTTAGTAATGGCGCATGGGGTGAGTGGTGCGCCATTACTAGTTAAAACTAGTAATGGCGCACTCTGACCTGGTGCGCCATTAGTATTTTTGGAAAAAAAATATGTTAGTAGTGGCGCACCATTGGTGTGGTGCGCCATTACTGTGCACATGGTGCGCCACTGCTATATAGTAGTGGCGCACCACATGTCTGGTGCGCCATTAGTGTCCATATTATCTATAGCCCTTTTCCTAGTAGTGCACAATTCAAGGCATAGTCCATTGTTCAGTTGTGATGGAGTGTAGATACTTTCTCTAGGTGAAGCTCAACCTTAACAGGTCTTCACTAAAACACTGGTATATCGAAACAGCAATTGGAACAGAGGACACAATGGGCCCTCGAGATCTGGTGGGGGATTGCTGAAATTTGGGATGGGCTTTAGGCCCATATAGAAATTTCTGAAAAATCTCTAAGGACCCATGTGGGTATGTGTCACTAGGTGTAGTGGGAATTTTAGTCCGACCCCGCTAGTGGAGAAGGAGTTGGACCTCTTTATAAGGGTTTTTCTTCTACATGCTATTGGAGCGTGAGAATAGAAGAGGCCCTCGCGCGCTCCCACTCCACCGCCCGCCTCGCCACGCCACACCTTGATACATCTCCATCGTATCTACTTTTCCAAACACTTTTGCCCTTGTTTTGGACTCTAACTTGTATGATTTGAATGGAACTAACCCGTACTGACGCTGTTTTCAGCAGAATTACCATGGTGTTGTTTTATGTGCAGAAAACAAATATTCTCGGAATGACCTGAAACTCCACGGAACATCTTAGAAAAAAGAATAAAAAATCCTCGCCAAAGATGAAGACCGGGGGGCCCACACCCTTCTCATGAGGGTGGGGGCGCCCCCCCTAGGGCGCTCCCCCTACCTCATGGGCCCCCTGTTGCGTCTCCGACTCCAACTCCACCTCCATATATTGAGTTTCGATGAGAAAAAAATCAGAGAGAAGAAATCATCGCGTTTTACGATACGAAGCCACCGCCAAGCCCTAAAACCTCTCGGGAGGGCTGATATGGAGTCCGTTCGGGGCTCCGGAGAGGGCGATTCGTCGCTGTCGTCATCATCAACCATCCTCCATCACCAATTTCATGATGCTCACCGCCGTGCGTGAGTAATTCCATCGTAGGCTTGCTGGACAATGATGGGTTGGATGAGATTTACCATGTAATCGAGTTAGTTTTGTTAGGGTTTGATCCCTAGTATCCATTATGTTCTGAGATTGATGTTGCTATGACTTTGCTATGCTTAATGCTTGTCACTAGGGCCCGAGTGCCATGATTTCAGATCTAAACCTATTATGTTTTCATGAATATATGTGAGTTCTTGATCCTATCTTGCAAGTCTATAGTCACCTACTATGTGTTATGATCCGGCAACCCCGAAGTGACAATAATCGGGACCACTCCCGGTGATGACCATAGTTTGAGGAGTTCATGTATTCACTATGTGCTAATGCTTTGTTCCCGTTCTCTATTAAAAGGAGGCCTTAATATCCCTTAGTTTCCAACAGGACCCCGCTGCCACGGGAGGGTAGGACAAAAGATGTCATGCAAGTTCTTTTCCATAAGCATGTATGACTATATACAGAATACATGCCTACATTACATTGATGAATTGGAGCTAGTTCTGTGTCACCCTATGTTATGACTGTTACATGATGAACCGCATCTGGCATAATTATCCATCACTGATCTAGTGCCTACGAGTTTTCCATATACTGGTTTATGCTTATTTACTTTTCCGTTGCTACCGTTACAATCACTACAAAATACCAAAAACATTACTTTTGTTGTCTTTACTTTTGTTGCCGCTACCACCACTATCATATTACTTTGCTACTAAACACTTTGCTGCAGATACTAAGTTTCCAGGTGTGGTTGAATTGACAACTCAGCTGCTAATACTTGAGAATATTCTTTGGCTCCCCTTGTGTCAAATCAACAAATTTGGGTTGAATAGTCTACCCTTGAAAGCTGTTGCGATCCCCTATACTTGTGGGTTATCACGCCTCGTCACTACACGCCGCGGGTTGCGGGATTGAGCTGAGCCGAGCTCACACCTACGCGCTTATTTTTGTCAGTCACTAACGGAGAGTTTCTGAGAGCTGGGCCATGATCTGAGACGTCGGATCATGGGCTGTCACGGACTCGGACGTTGGTCGAGCACATGTCTCTTCATGCGGCTGCGCCTATATAAGTGTGTGGTGTTTCCCAACCCTAGCAGTCACGAAGAGATCACATCTGCTCACGGGCATGACCACCGTCGTTCCTTTGCTGCCACTCCCGTCGGTGACTCCATCCCATCCGCCGCGTACACGGTTGACGGGAGAGCGGGTCCCTGAAACCCCGCCCTTCTGGTTCCTGTACGGGAGAGGGGCAAATAGGTTTTTGGGCAGCGACTACGCGACAGCTCGCCTCCGATCCACTACTTCCTCTATCTCCGCATCGTCTTCATCATCACCATGTCCACTGATGCCGAATGTGCCGCCGTCGAGAAGCTCGAGGCCGACAAGAAGGCCGTTGAGGACGCTCCGCCACCATTGCCGCGGCCTCTCCATGGCCTACTGGAGGGTATAACTCGTTTATCCCGCTCCTACTATTTTATGTTTTAGCCATGCTAGCGTTATACATAGATCTTTCTGCAATTAGCGTAGTATGTGCTTGCTTGACTGAATATCAGTATTCATTTATTTGTGTCAATGCCATGCTAGTAATTTACTCATGGATTAAGTTAATCGAAAAATTTCCTATTTACTCAACAATCCAAAAACCTATTATGTGTAGGAATTTTTCGGCGAATGGCTTTGCCACAGCACTGAAACCGGATAAGTTTACTGGTACATATTTTAAGCGTTGGCAGACAAAGACCACATTATGGCTCACGACTATGAACGTCTTCTGGGTCACCGGTGTTCCTTCAGGAACGATTGCTCCTACACAGGAGAAGGCATTCAAGGAAGCTACCGTCGTGTTCCTAGGAGCAGTTCTTAGCGCGATCGGAGATAAGTTGGTCGACCCATATTTACATGTGCATGTTGCCAAGGACTTGTGGGAGGCGCTTGAATCTAAGTTCAGTGCCACCGACGATTGGAGCGAAATGTATGTTATAGAGCAGTTCCACGATTACAAGATGGTTGAAAACCATCCTATACTGGAGCAGGCTCATGAGATAATATGCATCGTTAAGGAGCTTGAACTTCTTAAGTGCGAGTTACCGGGCAAGTTTGTCATGGGCTGCATAATCGCTAAGCTCCCTAATTCCCGGAGGAACTTTGCCACCACTCTGAAACATCAGAGGCATGATTTCTCTGTGGAGGATGTCATCAGCCATCTTAGTGTTGAGCAGAATTCTAGGGCAAAGGACTCACACGGAAAAGGGGTCGAAGGAACCTCTATCGCCAACATGGTGAACCAGAGGAACCATAACTCCCATGAGCCCAAGGGAAAGAACGGTGTCCAACACAATAGCGACTTTAAGAAGAAGGGTAAGAAGACCTTTAAGAAGAACAAGAAGGATGAGGGCTGCTTTACTTGTGGTTCCGTTGAACAATGGGCCAACAAGTGCCCAAACAAGTACAAGAAGCCAGGACATGACTCTAAGTCTGTCAACATGATTGTGGGCAACAGTGAAAATGGTGCATCTGGGTAAGGTAATTTATTTACTGTTTTTTTAGTGTTTCAGCCCACCGATTGGTGGGTGGACACAGGTGCAGGTGTGCATGTGTGTGCTGACATTTCATTGTTTTCTTCTTACCAGCTCATGGGCCACGGGTCCGTATTGATGGGGAATGGCACGAGTGCTTCTGTTCATGGTGTTGGCATGGTCGATCTGAAATTTACTTCGGGAAGGATCATGCAGCTGACAAACGTGCAGCATGTCCCCGCCATCAAGAAGAACCTCGTTAGTGGCTCCCTTCTAGGTAGAAAAGGTTTAAGTTGGTTTTCGAGTCTAATAAGTTAGTTGTTACGAAATATGGACTCTTTGTTGGAAAAGGTTATGAGAGCGAAGGAATGTTCCGCCTTTCCCTCGCAGATTTTTCTAATAAAGTCATGAACCAGATTCATTCGAATTTTAATAAATCTGAAGTTTGGCATCCACGTCTTTGTCAAATTAGTTTTGCTGTTATGACGCGGCTAGCTAATTTGGATATAATCCCGAGTTTTACTTTAGCCAAAGGTTCTAAGTGCCTTTCATGAGTGCAAGCTAAGCAACCTCACATGCCTCACAAGGCCGCGAAGGAGAGACACTTGGCACCATTAGAACCCATACATTCTGATCTTTGTGAGATGAATGGTGTGTTAACTAAAGGTGGAAAGAAATACTTCATGACATTGATAGACGGTTCCACTAGATAATTCTATGTCTATCTGTTAAATACTAAATATGAGGCTCTACACTACTTTAAAATCTATAAGGCAGAAGTTGAGAATCAACTTGAAAAGAAAATTAAACGAGTCCGGTTAGATCATGGTGGAGAGTACTTCTTGAGTGAGTTTGATTGCATTTGTGCGGAACACGGCACTATTCATGATAGGACGCCTCCCTATTCACCCCATTCAAACGGGGTTGCCGAGTGGAAAAACCGTACTCTAACTGATTTGGTTAATTCCATGTCAGATACATCGGGTTTATCCAAGGCATGGTGGGGGAAGGCTATATTGACGGCATGTCATGTACTGAATAAAGTTCCGACAAAGGATAATGAGATCACTCCCTATGAGAAATGGGCGAAGAGAAGGACAACACTCTCGTACTTGCGTACTTGGGGCTGTTTGGCGAAAGTCAATGTGCTGATTCCCAAAAAGCGTAAGCTTGGACCCAAGACTGTGGACTACGTTAATATGGGCTATGCTAAGAACAGCGTTGGCTATAGATTTCTAGTAGTGAAATCTGAGGTACCTGACAAGAAGGTCAGTACAATTATGGAGTCTAATGATGCTACATTATTTGAGGATATTTTTCCTATGAGAGATATGCAAATCACTTCTAGACAGGAATCTGAGGAGACTCCTGAGCATGCCATTCCTATGGAATATTATGAATGAACACATAATGAAAATCCTGAGGAGTATGGCGAGGAAACCCTTGGTAGGGGCAAGAGACAAAGGACTGCAAAGACCTTTGGTGATGATTTCTTCGTGTACCTCATGGATGATACTCCCACTTCTATTTCAGAAGCGTATGCTTCTCCAGAAGCTGACTACTCGAAGGTTGCGGTCCGTAGCAAGATGGATTCCATCATGGCTAATGAGACATGAGAGATCACTGACTGTGCATATGGTTGCAAACCTTTGGGATGTAAGTGGGTGTTCAAGAAGAAGCTTAGGCCTGATGGTACGATTGAAAAGTACAAGGCTAGGCTTGTGGCCAAGGGCTATGACCAGAAAAAACAGGAAGATTTCTTAGATACGTATTCACCTATGGCTAGACTGACCACCATTCGAGTATTACTCTCGTTGGCGGCCTCGCATGGTCTTCTCGTCCACCAGATGGATGTTAAGACGACTTTTTTGAATGGAGAGCTAAACGAGGAAATCTACATGCAACAGCCAGATGGCTTTGTGATAGATGGTCAGGAAAGAAAGGTGTGTAGGTTGTTGAAATCTTTATACGGCCTGAAGCAAGCACCTAAGCAATGGCATGATAAGTTCAATAAAACTCTGACATCTGTTGGTTTCGTTGTTAATGAGGCTGACAAATGTGTATACTATCGCCATGGTGTGGGAGAAGGAGTTATAATGTGCTTGTATGTTGATGAGATACTAATATTCCGAACAAACCTCAAAGTCATTGAGGAGGTCAAATTGTTTCTATCTCAGAACTTTGAGATGAAAGACTTTAGTGTGGCTGATGTTATCTTGAACATCAAGCTACTGAGAGAGAATGAGGGTGGGATCACACTTTTGCAATCCCACTATGTTGATAAGGTGTTGGTTCGGTTTGGATATTCGGACTACACACCATCTCAAACACCATATGATCATAGCATGTTGATTCGAAAGTCCAAATGCATGGCTAAAGATCAATTGAGATACTCTCAAATCATTGGTTCACTGATCTACCTAGTGAGTGCAACGAGGCCTGCCATCGCGTTTGCTATGAGCAAACTGGGCCGGTTTGTTTCCAAATCGGGTGATGTACATCGACATGCTGTTCAAAGAGTTATGCGCTATCTGAAAGGTACTATGAACTATGGACTTCACTATACCAGAGACCCATCGGTACTTGATGGGTATAGTGATGCGAAATGAATCTCCGATGCTGATGAGATCAAGGCCACTACTGGGTATATGTTTACTCTTGGCGGTGGCGCTATTTCCTGGAAGTATTACAAGCAAACGATCTTAAAGACATCATCAATGGAAGCAAAATTAACAGCATTAGACATATATGGTGTTGAAGCAGGATGGCTTCGAGATCTTTTAATGGACTTGCCATTGGTTGATAAACCAGTTCCGGCTATCCTTATGAACTGTGACAATCGGACTGTCATCACCAAGGTGAAGAGTTCAAAGGATAACATGAAGTCCAACAAACACATAAGAATGAGATTAAAAGCTATCAGAAAATTAAGAAACTCCAGAGTGATAGCGTTGGATGATACGTCTCCATCGTATCTACTTTTCCAAACACTTTTGACCTTGTTTTGGACTCTAACTTTCATGATTTGAATGGAACTAACCCAGACTGACGCTGTTTTCGGCAGAATTGCCATGGTGTTATTTTTGTGCAGAAATAAAAGTTCTCTAAATGACCTAAAACTTCACGGAGATTATTTTTGGAGTATATAAAAAATACTGGCAAAATAATCAATACCAGGGGGGCCCACACCCTGTCCACGAGGGTGGGGGGTGCCCCACCCCCCTGGGGCACGCCCCCTTGTCTTGTGGACCCCCTGAAGCTCCACCGACCTCAACTCCAACTCTATATATTCACGTTAGGGGAGAAAAAAAATCTGAGAGAAGGATTAATCGCGTTTTACAATACAGAGCCGCCGCCAAGCCCTAATCTCTCTTGGGAGGGCCGATCTGGAGTCCGTTCTTGGCTCCGGAGAGGGGAATCTGTCGCCATCGTCATCATCAACCTTCCGCCATCACCAATTTTATGATGCTCACCGCCGTGCATGCGTAATTCCATCGTAGGCTTGCTGGACGGTGATGGGTTGGATGAGATTTATCATGTAAGCGAGTTAGTTTTGTTAGGGTTTGATCCCTAGGATCCATTATGTTGTAAGATTGATGTTGCTATGACTTTGCTATGCTTAATACTTGTCACTAGGGCCCGAGTGCCATGATTTCAGATCCGAACCTATTATGTTTACATGAATATATGTGAGTTCTTGATCCTATTTTGCAAGTCAATAGTCACCTACTATGTGTTATGATCCGTTAACCCTAAAGTGAAAATAATCGGGACAATTATCGGTGATGACTATAGTTTGAGGAGTTCATGTATTCACTAAGTGCTAATGCTTTGTTCCGGTACTCTATTAAAAGGAGGCCTTAAGATCCCTTAGTTTGCGATAGGACCCCGCTGCCACGGGACGGTAGGACAAAAGATGTCATGCAAGTTCTTTTCCATAATCACATCTGACATAATTATCCATCACTGATCCATTGCCTATGAGCTTGTCACATATTGATCTTTTCTTAGTTACTTTGTCGTTGCCACTGTTACAATCACTACAAAACCAATACTGTTACTTTTGCCACCGTTACCGCTACTTCCATATTACTTTGCTACTAAATATTTTGCTGCTGATATTAAGTCTTTTAGGTGCAGTTGAATTGACAACTCAGCTGTTAATACTTGAGAATATTTTTTGGCTCCCCTTGTGTCGAATCAATAAATTTGGGTTGAATGCTCTACCCTCGAAAATTGTTGCAATCCCCTATACTTGTGGGTTATCTATACTATTTTCTGGCGCCGTTGTCGAGGAGCATAGCTCTATTCTTTGAGTCACTTGGGATTTATATTTGTTGATCACTATGAAGAACTTCAAAGATGAAAGAACAAAGATTTATCCCTCAACTACAAGGGGATGTAAGGAACTGCTATCTAGCTCTGCACTTGATTCACCTTCTGTTATGAGTAAACTTGCGACACCTACTCCTGCTATTCATTCTGATATGTCGCATTTTATTGATGATGCCACTTCTGCTTTGCATGATGCTTATGATGAAACTACTTCTATGCTTGATAATATTGTGCCACTAGGTGAATTTCTTGATGAACAACTTGCTAGGGTTAGAGAGAATGAAATTATCGAAACAAATAATATTGATGAAAGTGATGATGAAGATTCTCCCCCTAGTTATGAATTGCCTGTTGTGCCTGAGGGCTATGTTATGGATGAAGAAATTGCTTGAGACTTTTTAGCTTGCAGTGATAGATATGGTCTTAAGAAATTGTTAGCTAAGCTGAAAGAAAAATGCTTGAATGCTAGAATGACACATGACCCTGCTTTTGCTACTTCACCTATATGTATCTCTGACAAGGATTATGATTTCTCTGTCAATCCTGAGTAATTACTTTGGTTGAATCTGATCCTTTTTATGGCTATGAATCTGAAACTGTTGTGACACATCTTACTAAATTGAATGATATAGCCACCCTATTCACTAATGAGGAGAAAATTCGTTACTACTATATCCTCAAGTTATTTCCGTTCTCATTAAAGCGTGATGTTAAAACATGGTTTAATTCTCTTGATCCTGGTTGTGTGCATAGTCCCGGGGATGTGATTTATTACTTCTCTGGTAAATATTTCCCCGCTCATAAGAAACAAGCTGCCTTAAGGGAAATATATAATTTTGTGCAAATTGAAGAAAGAGTCTCCCACAAGCTTGGGGAGGCTTCTCCAATTTCTTAATGCTTTGCCTGATCATCCTCTTAAGAAAAATGAAATACTTGATATCTTTTATAATGGACTAACGGATGCTTCTAGAGACCACCTGGATAGTTGTGCTGGTTGTGTTTTCAGGGAAAGAACTGTTGATCAAGCTGAATTGCTATTGAATAATATGTTGAGTAATGAAACTGATTGGACTCTTCCTGAACCAACTCCTAAGCCAACTCCAAAGAAAAGGGGTATTCTATCTCTCATTCCTGAAGATATGCAAGAGGCAAAGAAATCTATGAAAGAAAAGGGTATTAAAGCTGAAGATGTTAAGAATTTACCACCTATTGAAGAAATACATGGTCTTGCTAACCCGACACAGGTAGTAAAGGTAAATTCTCTCTATAGATTTGATGAAGGTGATATTCCTCATAATAAGTCTGCTAGCCAATGCTTGGATGAGTTTGATAATTTTATTGTTAAACAAGAAAACTTCAATGCTTATGTTGGTAGAAAATTGAAACGTAATGCTTATATGATTGAACACTTGAGTGATTATATGTCTAGAGTTAAAGGTGAGCTTAAACTTATTAGTAAACATGCCTCTATGGTTACCACTCAAGTAGAACAAGTACTTAAAGCTCAAAATGATTTGCTCTATGAATTAAATAATAAGAAAAATGATAATGTTGTTAGAGATGTGACTAGAGGGGGTAAAATGACTCAGGAACCACTATATCCCGAGGGCCACCCTAAGAGAGTTGTGCAAGATTCTCAGAGAACTAATGTTTATGCACCTAGTCCTTCCAAAAGGAAGAAAAGGAAAAATGATAGGACCTTGCATGCTTCTAGTGAAACTGTTATTGACACACCTGAGAATCCCAATGATATTTCTATTTCTGATGCTGAAACACAATCTGGTAATGAACATGAGCCTAGTGATAATTTTAATGATGATGTTCATGTTGATGCTCAACCTAGCAATAACAATAATGTAGAGATTGAACCTGTTGTTTTTCTTGATAACCCACAATAAAAAAATCAACATTATGATAAGAGAGACTTTGTTGCTAGGAAGCACGGTAAAGAAAGGGAACCATGGGTTCAGAAACCCATGCCTTTTCCTCCTAAACCATCCAAGAAAAAGGATGATGAGGATTTTGAGCGCTTTGCTGAAATGATTAGACCTATCTTTTTGCGTATGTGTTTGACTAATATTCTTAAAATGAATCCTTATGCTAAGTATATGAAAGATATTGTTGCAAATAAAAGAAAGATATCGGAAGCTGAAATTTCCACCATGCTTGCTAATTATACTTTTAAAGGTGGAATACCTAAGAAACTAGGAGATCCAAGAGTACCAACTATACCATGCTCCATTAAAATAAACTATGTTAAAACTGCTTTATGTGATCTTGGAGCCGGTGTTAGTGTTATGTATATCTGGCCATGGGCCGGGCCGGGCTTGGGTCGGGCCTAAAAAAGCCCATGGCAGAAAACTAAGGCCCAGGCCCTCCCAGGCCCTACCATCGGGCCTACTTTTCAAGCCCAAGCCCGGCCCATCTGGAAAAAGCCCTGAAAAGCCCTTAGGGCTTAGGGCCGTGGGCTGGGCCTCTTCCTTAAAATGTCAATATGCTAAGCCCAAGCCAGCCCAGGCCCTGCTGGTGGGCTCAAAACTCAGGCCCAAGCCCGGCCCACGGTCAAGCCCGTCGGGCCTAGACCCTGGATTTTAGGGCAGGGCCTGGGTGGGCCGACAGGGCCGGGCCTGAGATGGCCAGGACTAGTGTAATGCCTCTCTCTATATATCATAGACTTGATTTTAATAAGTTGACACCTACTGAAATATCTTTGCAAATGGCTGATAAATCAACTGCTATACCTGTCGGTACTTGTGAGGATGTGCTTGTTGTGGTTGCAAACGTTACTATTTTAACGGACTTTCTTATTCTTGATTTTCCCGAGGACGATAGTATGTCTATTATTCTTGGTAGACCCTTTTTGAATATTGCAAGGGCTATTATTGATTGCAACAAAGGCAATGTCACTTTTCATGTTAATGGTAATTAGCATACAGTACACTTTCCGAGGAAACAACCTCAAGTCCACAGTATTAATTCTATTGGAAAAACTTCAACGATTATTATTTGAGGTTTTGAATTTCCTCTTCCTACTGTCAAGAAGAATTATGATATTCTTATTGTTGGGGACATGCATGTCCCCGTTGAGGTAACCTAATGTTATTCGAAAATTCTCCGGTTTCATGCAATTCGCAAAGAGTTTGTTAACAAGACTTGATCAACCTTGTTAGTGGATTCCTTTTGATGAGCATGAAATGGATGAAGTTAGAAAGCATAACTCTCTGTATCCTCCTTTTACTTTCTGTTATTTAGATTAAATGAAGCAAAAATAGTATTTTTTGTCTATTTTCTAAATTATCCTTGCAATAAAAAATACCCTGAAAATAAAAGTTCTCCAAATGTCCTGAACATTTTATATGATTTTTTCTAGAATATTTAAGAATTATTGGCACTGAGAACACACCAGGGGGCCTCAGCACCTAGCCACAAGGGTCCAGGGCACGCCCACCCCCCTGGGGCGCGCCCACTACCTTGTGGACCCCACGTGGGCCCCTACACTTATTCTTGCAACCACACACTCCGTCTTCCTCCAGAAAAAATCATCCACCAGCTCAAACCCGAGTTCTAGCTCATCTTGCTGCCATTTTTGATCTCCTTGCTCAAAGCTCCATTCACAAAACTACTTTGAGGAATTGTTCTTGGGTATGTGACTCCTCCAATGGTCCAATTAGTTTTTGTTCTAGTGCTTTATTTATTGCAAATTTTTGCTGCTTAGGTGATCCTGTTCTTGAGCTTGCATGTCAAATTTATGTGGTCAAAAGTAGTTTTCAAGCATGACATGGCCTCTAGGCACTTGTAGGAGTAGTTGCTATCAATCTTGTTGAGTTTGATTCACTTTTATTTTGAGTCACTAAATATTGCAGAAATTTTTCAGAGAAAGAAAATGATGAAGAGGTTGTTGAGGGGATCTTCGAGCCGATGCTCGAAGGATAAGCAAAGTGAAGAGAATAAGAAGCCCAAATATAATCTCCCTCGCACTACAGAGGTTCGGCCGTGCGAATGGCCTTGTGATGAGTTCTTGAGAGCAGTCAGGATTTATGAAGACTTTTATTATCTGGCTGAGAATGCAGGCCTCATCGACTTCCTCCGCGACCAGCGTGAATAGTATCTCCTCACTAATTTTTTCGTGCAAAATTTTCACTTTCATGCTAAGAAATCACCAGTTTCAGTGGAATTTCACTTATATGATGAGGCTAAGGAGATGTCACTATATGATTTTTGCCAGATCTATAAGATACCCTTTGCGGGCAGCACAGAGGAACCACATCATAATGATGTGGAGGGATTTATTGATATGATTGTTGTAGGGGAAACGAGGAAAGTTTCCGATGCAAGAATTACTAGCATACATTTTCCAGTTCTACATTACTTTGCAATATTTGCTAGTAGATGCTTAATTGGTCGCGGGAACAGTGTATATCTCAGTGCTCCTGATATTGTTGTTTTGCGCCATGATTTGTTTTGTGATACAACTTTCAGTCTAGGCGCTATTGTTGCTAAATGATTAAATCTGAATCGTACAACGGGCCCCATCTTTGGAGGCATCTTTGCTTCGCGCCTTGCTGCACACTTTAGGATACCTATTAGGCATTATGAGAAAGAGGAAAAGTTGTTTCCTCCTATTTTTCTAGATTATAAGAGTATGGTAGCACATGATTTTATTGTTGAGGATAAAAAGAAGATGCTTAAGTATAGATTGATATTTGGTAATAAGTACTATGAGATTATTACCTTGCCTGCTCCCTCCTTGTTTAACATATTTTCAGGCACGTACCTCGTGTTGCCAAAGGCCGTTCATGCATACTGGAGCCTGACATCAGCTCCAGAGCCTGAGCCGGAGCCACCCCTTGACCCTTATTAACAATCTGTTTATCAGTGGGATCCGGATGAGATTGCCAACCAGTGGCACCTAGAGGACACTCCTCCGTACACCAGAGAGGGCAGCTCTGAGCCGTGGCCATAGACCAACTTAGGCCAAAATCCTAAGCTTGGGGGAGTACGTATTTCTCACCGGCATTACATTCATGTTCACACACTCATTCCAATTGTCGGTGCACATACTTTTTCATTGTACTATCCATGATAGTTTATTTTCTTTTGCAGCATTCTTCTTGTGTATTTGAAAAACCTTAAGAAAAACCAAAAAATTAGTTGTAGCTTTTAGCTAGTTTACTTTCCATGCCTGTAGTAGTAGTAGTAATTAAAGGAAAACCCAAAAAGATTTATCGTTCTTCTTTTGCTTGTTGGGAGCTTTACCGTGTAAATAGTTTTGTTTCTTTTCTTTTCTTTGGCGGTTGAGAGGAGAAGACCATGATGAAAATGTTGAGTGGCTCTCATATGCATTATTGTTGATCTAACAAAGAGCCCATATTACCTTGTCTTCTCCTTTGTATTAAATGCTTGCAGATTCCAGCTTAGTCCAATGTAGGGATGGCAATGGGTCGGGTTTGGGGCGGGTGGAGCTGGTCCAAATCCAACCCATGACCCATCTTCCTACCCTCTACTCATCCACCAAATTATCCATGGGCACAACTTGTGCCCATGCCCAAACCCGCTTGATACCCTCATACCCATGGAGCTCCATGGGTATAGAGAAGTCAGCATGAAGCCTTCACAAAGATCAAATTAACTCATCATCATTCACTCACAAATGATAACATAAACTACATGCATAAGTAGGCAACAAGTAATATGATGAGTTCTTAAGTGTGACATACCCGAGGTTGATTCTGCAACATATAGCTTAGGGCACAAATTACATATTTCCTAACATTTCCCATTGATTCGCTCTTTCTACTATCACTGGCATATGGCCCTATATGTCATACGGGTATCCATTGGATATCCATGGAGCAGAAACTATAACCGTGCCCAACCCGGCTGTTCGTGGGTATCCATATCCACGGACCCATGGGCAGAAATGTGCTCCATACCCTTGCCCAACCGGGTCGGGTATCCATGGCACTACTAGGAAAAGTCCTACTAATGGCGCACCTAATTTGGCCATTAATGGCGCATTAGTGGTGCGCCATTAGTGTGACGCCATTAGTATATTTTACTAATGGCGCACCACAGGTGCGCCATTAGTATCTGGTATACTAATGGCGCACCTCAGATGCGCCATTAGTATATACAACAGTGCGCCATTAGTATGCCTCCCAGGGGGCCATGTACACCCAGGTGCTTTGGCATACTAATGGCGCACAACAACAAGATGCGCCATTAGTAACTTCGGCATACTAATGGCGCACTGTTTAATGATGCACCATTAGTATCCTTTGGCATACTAATGGCGCACTGTGATGTGATGCGCCATTAGTATGAATATTAGGTTTTTTTTATTTTTTAATTTTCTGTTTTTTGCACAGGTTACAAAATGTATAATTGGACAAAATATAGACAGCACACATCAACAACAGATTCATCGAATACAATAGAAGATTAGGCTCTGAATACAATTCATCATATTAGTCTCCCAATACAATTCATCATATTAGTCTCCGAATTGAAAAGACCGAAGAAAGATAGAACTTTATATTACAAGTCTCGAGACCGCGAGTAGCGAGTTTGTCTTCACATTAGAAGTCGATATCGATCATCTAAACTACCATCACATAGAAGAGAGCTGCGGTCATCACGATGAGCATCATCACGATGAAACTCGTCTTCATCCGGTTCCTCCAGCGCTCCCTCCCCTCTCCCGCTAGATAGCGGGCGTATCTAGATTCGGCCTCGGCCCTAGTGGTGTACCCTTTGTAACTGTTACCGCTGAATCGGTGAACCTGTCTTCGACACTCCTCCCAGTCGTCGTAGACTCCGGGAACCTTACCCTTGTACACGACATACGACGGCATCGCTATGTAGTAGCCAAATGAAACGTTAGTACCAATTCACAGACAATACATAAGCAATATATAAGTATGCAACAGAACGATCGGAAGAGAAAAGAAAGACATTAATAGCATCGATTACATCTAAGTTGAACGACTCTCGAAACCAAAGAGACATACTACAAGTTCATTAAAGTTTAATTACAACATGAGCCAATCGATGTTTCAGAACTAGACACAGCATCACTGCTTTCGACTCGACTCAAGGGACCGGAGCGTGGATGAAGCCACCGTCTATCGTGGGAGTCATGAAATAACGGTCGTTGTCAGCCTGCATTTGTAGCATTGTGTCGATGTCACTGTTGGACGGTTGATTTCTGAGGTAGAACTGCCCCGAGGTACGAAGGACATCTTGATGGATGATTTCCGCAAACTCCGGCTGGATGCGAAAGAATTCTTGTCTGATGTCCGCGTCCTGGATTGCCGACACGCTCGCGGCCCAATCTTTGAGTTTACTCGGTAGCTGTCGGGGGACTAATCCACGAACACCTATGGGACCGGCGGACCGAGTCCCTTTCGGTTCAGCGGGGGCGAGGGTCGCACGAAGAGCGGATCGAGGCGAAGCACACGAGCAGTTTTATCCAGGTTCGGGCCGCACGGATGCGTAAAACCCTACTCCTGCTTTGTGGTTTGTATTGAGTTCTTGCTCGGGAGCGCGGAGTGCTACAGTACACCCCAGCAGCCAACGAGACCGAGCGTGAGTGTTCTCTTCCTCCCCCCCTCTACGTTGCGCATGGGCCTCCTTTTATATGCTCAAGAGGTCACCGACAGGTGGCAACGTAGACAAGGGTAAAAATGGAAAGGTGTTGCGGTTGGTACAGCTACCTGCTACAGTGTATCATACCTAACCCTGACGGCAGGGGACCAGGGCATTAAATGCCCGTCTGCGTCGCCTAAATAGTGCAAAAGGGACCGTCAGGGACGCCACCGCTCGCCACGATGGCAATCTTGTTAGCGCCGCTTGCCACCGCGCACCGCTGGCTGCACAGCCTCCCGCCACGTACGCCTGGAAGGGTCCCAGAGCGACACGTTGGTGGATGTGCTGGGGCGCGGACACAGAGTGGTGGCTTGCCGCGGCAAGCGCCTTGCCGCGGTCGTTGTCTTGTCGCGTCCGGGAGCTTGTCGCTCACCGGGCCTTGCCGGGACGCGTGGCGCGTCGCGGCAAGTTCCTTGAGATGCCTTGGTTGGCCTTCCCGGCAAGCTCCTCTTGCCGGGGTCTTGTCTCCTTGGCTTGGATACTTTGTCCTTGAATGGCTCCAAAGGAACCACGGAGGACCTTGGCGGTCACCCGGCAAGCCTTGCCGCGGGATGCTGCGACTGCCCGTGCACAAGTTCGGGATACTAGGGTACCCCTACTCTAGTACACCGACAGGAGCCCCCGGGCCTGGGCCATACACGGTGCCGAGCGCTGTTGGGCCAGGCCCAAAACAGGGCACGGGCACGCGCGGCCTGGGTTACGCCGTATCTCTCCCCGTATCCACCGCGCCCTCCCCGAACGGCACGCGTTGAATGCGGCGTCGTGGGAGAGATCGTGGGTGGTTTCTTTATTCGGAAAGGCGGAACGTCCGCCCCCTCCCTCTTTATAAGCATGGGAAACAGGGGTAGTTCGCCCATTCGCCGGTTGCTACTCCAATCTCGGAAACCTCCGCCGCTCCCTCGTCTTCCCAAAGCTGAAAGAGAGCAGCGCCCCGCCCCCCATCGCCACCAGCACCACCAACGCCGTCGACCTCCTCCACCACTTCCGCCATGGCTCCGAGAGCCGACAAAGGGAAGGTTGTGAAGTCGACCGAGGCGCAGCGGCTTGCGGCGCTGCGAAAGGAGCGGGCAATCTTCCCCCCCCCAAGCTCGCCGCGAGGGAGCTGAGGGAGAATTACTACCTCTTCTGGTCGACGGAGACGCGAGCGCATCCGCGCACGAAGGTACTTCCAGCCGCCGCTTGGAAAATGGCTCCAAATGGATATCCTTTCTTCGCCTTGTTCTTCTACTGCGGGCTCTGCCCGCCTTTCTCTGAGTTTTTCTGCGATATTATGAACACCTACGGGTTCCGCCTCCTTGACTTCACCCCCAATGCTGTTCTGACCATGGCAGTTTTCGCACATCTCTGCGAAAACTTTGTCGGAGTCTATCCCAATGTAGCCCTTTTTCGCCACTTCTTTATGCCCCGAGTAGAGAGAGGAGAGCCTTTATCCGGCGGAATCGCCTGGATCTCGAGGGCCGGCAAGAAGGACACTTATCTGGAGGGAGAGTTCCGCGGCAAGTGGGAGGAATGGAGAGCAGACTGGTGCTGGATTGTCGAGGAGAACCCGCAGCCGTTTACCGCCCGGCGCCAAGCCCCAGTAGCACGCGGCAGCGATTGGAGTGACGTGGCCCCGGAAGACGATAGGCTGAAGATTGCCGTCACCCGGATCCAACGCCTCAGGCTTGCCGGGCTCACTGTAGGCGCTGTTGGCGCAGATTTTCTTCGCCGCCGCATCGCCCCCCTGCAGGAACGGAGGAGACCCGCCTGGGAATTCAAGAATGCGGCGGATATCATGAGGCTGCGTCCGGGCCTCAACTTCAACTTCACTGTTCTGGAGCTTAACGCGATGCTCCAGGAGCTGTTCAAGTACGACCCTCAACATCCCGAAGTGTTCAGGTTGCCGAAGGGTGTCGTTCCGCTGTGCAACAACTCCGCGCTCGACCGCATCCGTGCAATGATGCCGTTGTGCGATTCGCATGGAATTGTCCCAACTTGGCAAGAGCCTGCAGACGACGTCGTGCAGGAGTTCTTTGACGGCTTGGTAGAAGTGCCGGTCCGCTCCGACGAAAAGAATAGCCTCACCCGCGACACCACCGATGCGGAGATGACACGCATCGCCACTAGGCTGGAAGAGGCGGCGGCAGCCGCAGCCGCGGGCGAATTTGGATTCACCGTGGAGGAGGCAGAGGCAGCAGAGGCGGCAAGTCGTGCCGAGCGAGAGGAGCTCGTCGGTGAGAAAGAGCTTGCCGGGCATGACGTCGAGTCGAGTGAGCCCGCCGAGGATACGAGCGGCTCGCTGGAGATCAACTCCTCTTCCTCCTCATCTTCAGGCAGCTCGCCGCAAGCAGAGCCTCCATCCCCACCAAGAAGGCGTCTCCGCAAGGCCGGGGACGTAGCGGGGCGGCGGGCGAGTGAACAGTCGCCGCGCCGCGCGACACGCTCCACCGCGGCAAGCACTGTTGCTGCAGGAGCACCTCACGCTGCTGCGGCAACTGGAGTGGGGTCCACCCGGACCACCGCTTCTGCTCCTGCCGCTTCTCACGCCGCGGCGGAAGCCGGAGCGGGGTCATCGCAGACCACCGCCACTGTTTCCGCCAAGCGGCCAAGGGAAACTACTCCTCCGCCTCCTCGCGCCGGACGTGAGCCGGACTTCGACTTCTCCGCGTTCAGCTCCGACGAGGAAGAAGAAGAGTAAGATTCTCTTGTTGTACTTGTAGTTCTTCAATTCTTGTTGTTTTGTCTTGTATCTCATTTGCTTTACTCTGAACTTATTCCTTTTTAGGACTCTGGCCCAGAGAGCAGCGAAGAGAGCCAAGGTCCCGGTGATTGTCATCGAGGACGAACCCACCGCGACAGCAGGGGGTGCGTCCGAGACAACCTTGCCGGACCCGGCAACTGTTCTCCAGAGCAGCCCCCAGCGTAAGTATATGGTTCGCTTTCCGCTGTTAGGCGCGCATGGATACTCTTTCTTTGCTGACATCTGACTGTTGGTTTGTGTAGGAGCAGAGCAGCCCCACCAGGAGCGCCCGGAGGCCGCCCCCGAAATGCCAAGGGAGAGTCCTCCGGCAAGGGAGAGCACCAGCGTCCCCCCGGCGGCGGAGACTACGACTGCCGAACCCAGTACAGGTAATCTTCTCTTCAAAGCTTCCCTTGGGTTCTTCTTCTTTTTGGGTATTTGCTTGACTTTTCTCACTTTTCCGGCCATCAGACCCATCTGCTGCGGAGCCGATGGAGACCGAGGTTGCTGCCGACGACGCCGCTGCCACTGAAGAAGCAGCCGGCGCTGATGATCCCGCCGGCGACGAGGCCGCCAAAGCTGCCGCCGCAGCAGCTGGCGAGGGGTCTGGCGATCGCACTGACGGCCCTGAGGCCGCAGGAGCGCCAGGCGCTACGTCGACCGCCGACCCGTCCGCCGCTGCCGCAGCGCCAGGCTCCGAAGAGCCCCAGCCAGGCGTCTACTTGAAGGCCGGCGATGGCGTCTTCATCAACCTCCCCTGGGCGTCAAGCTCCAGGGCGCCGGTCGAGGGAGAGAGCTTTGATGGAGAGGTGCTCGCCTCCGCTGGGCTGACGCTAGTTGATGCGCCGAGCAGCAGCAGCGGCGAGCCTGAGGAGGAGCGGCTGCTGCGGAAGCTGTTGTCGCTCTACCGCGCGCGGCAAGCCAAGCTGGAATCCTGCGAGGCGCTTGTCGCGAAGGCGCGAGCGGACATCGAGAAGCGTGCGGAGGAGCTCCGGGGTCTCAACCAGGAAGCTCTCCGGTCCCTGGCAGAGGAGCGGGAGCAACTCGCCGAAGAGCAGAAGGCCTTCTTCCTCGAGAAGGCCGAAGTTGAAGAGCAACAGCGGCTTGCCGCTGAGAAGCTGTCTGCGCAGGAGGGCGAGTTGGTGCAGCGGAAAGTTAACCTCGACAGCCACGAGGAGGAGCTTGTCGCGCGTGAGAAAATATTCGGCGGAGCCCTTAAGCAAGCAGAGGATGTTGCCGCAGTTGCCGAGGCCGCCAAGAAGGAGCTGGAGATGAAGGTGGCGCAGCTGGAGGCCGATCTCAAGGTGAGTGGTGAAGAGCTTGCCGCGCTCAAGCGTGAGCGGGAGAAGGACGCCCACAGCAACTCAGAGCTGCAGATTCGTCTCGCCGAGAAGGGCAAAGAGCTTAGCGCCGCCAAGGACTCCAACGCAGATCTTGAGTTGAAGCTGACCACTTTAACCAAGACGCTGGACGGCGCCAGGGAGCAGGAGGTGGCCTTGAAGGAGGAGATCAAGGGCGACAAGGCGCTGTTGGCGAGTGCTGCCGCCGCCCAGAAGGCTTTTAGGGAGAAAGTGGAGCACTGGACGGAGGGTCTCGTGAATGCTGCCGCAGATATCGACAGGGAGCTGGCGCAGCTGGGGGTGGAGGATCTCGGGTATCCCTCTGATGAGAACCTCCAACCCAGCGCCAAGCTCACCTTGTTCTTCAAAGGCGTGGCGACGGCCCTCCAGCGGCTCCGGGAGAAGATCCCAAAGCAGCTGGCCGACGAGTCGCGCAAGATCTGCGCGGGAGCTCTTCAAAAGGTGTTGGTGACGGTGGCCTTCCGCAACCCGGGCCTCAACCTCACCAACGTCCTCAAGACCCTGCCGCCGGATGCTGATCTGGAGGCGCTCAAGACCCTTGTCGCACCCATTGTGGATAAGGTGAGCAGGATCAAGAGGATTGAGGGCGATCGCGTAGACTAGGCCGCCCGTTTTCTTCTTTTCTTGTCGCTGCTGGTCATGTTATGAGAACAATCTGTTAGAGCCGCGACAAGCTACCTTGTAATATAACTCTATTCCGGGTAATGATTGCAATGTTATTCCCTTTACTTGATTCCTCCCTTTGTATGTTTTTGCCCTACGCTTTTAGGGAACTTGCCGGTGCAGGCACCTTAGCCGCGAGCGCTGAGTGCGGGACGTCAGCAGCCTGCTGGCGGTGCCGCTACCGACAAGAAACCTTGTCGCAACTAGTCGCAGCTCACTTAAGTTGTTGAGCGGACTCGAAACAAAGTAAGGGCGCAACTAGCTACGAGTTGGTTCCTCCGCGCACAGGTTTTCCATACAAAGTGCGGTCGTTCAAGGGAGATAACTTAAAATTTTAAAAAATCTGATTGCTCAAACTTTGGCAACTTAGCTTTTCTGTTGTTTGCTTCCCGGTAAGGCGAAACTTTCTTGAACGACGCCTGGTCCATACCATTATCTTCTCCTTCCCCCCGGCAAACTTGTGGGCGAGGGAACCTTCCTTTCCTTGAGAAAAAAGAAAGAGGAGAAAATAAAGATATGGAGCCTTACGGCTCGTTATTGCTTACCGGGGAGTAGGTGCTGCACAAAGTGTCAGATCACATATGCAAAAAATAGAAAGCATGAAATTGACAAGATGTGCGGAGCATATGAGCTTTACTTATGCACGGGGTCTGCGCCCGGCTTTGTACAAAGGATTACATGCAACAGCGGCAAGACTTGTACAAAAGGTGGTTGCCGGAACAGGTTCCGGCAACCGCGCCTTACGGGTAAAACTTACGAAGATGCTCAATGTTCCAGGAATTGCTCACCGGAATGCTATCTTCGGTCTCAAGGCGGACAGCGCCAGGCCTAGTGACTCGTTTCACCCGGTAAGGGCCTTCCCACTTCGGCGTCAACTTGTTGGAATTCTTGGCGGACTGAACACGCCGAAGAACAAGGTCGCCTTCCTCGAGACTTCTGGCGTTAACTTTGCGGCTATGGTAGCGGCGCAAAGCTTGCTGGTAGCGAGCAGCTCGTACAGCAGCCTGAAGACGGTCTTCCTCAAGGAGTAGCGCGTCATCTTGTCGCAGCTGCTCTTGCTCAAGCTCATCATAAGCGAGCACTCGAGGTGACCCGTATATGAGTTCCGTGGGGAGAACTGCCTCTGCTCCATAGACTAGAGCGAAAGGTGTCTGGCCAGTGGCTCGATTTGGCGTCGTCCTGATCGACTAAAGAACCACCGGCAGCTCCTCGATCCAGTTTCTTCCGCACTTGTGCAGCCTGTCGAAAGTCCTGGTCTTGAGCCCACGCAGCACTTCAGCATTTTCCCTCTCCGCTTGACCGTTGCTTCTCGGGTGAGCAACAGAAGCGAAGCAGACCTTGGCGCCAAGATCTTGGACGTACTGCATGAAGGTGCGGCTCGTGAATTGCGTACCGTTGTCGGTGATTATCCTATTAGGGATCCCGAAGCGGCAAACAATCGACCTGAAGAACTTGACTGCTGACTGTGCTGTCACCTTCCTGACTGCTTCCACTTCCGGCCACTTTGTGAACTTGTCGATTGCAACGTACAAGTACTCAAAGCCCCCGACTGCTCGGGGGAAGGGGCCGAGGATGTCAAGCCCCCAGACCGAAAATGGCCAGGATAAAGGGATCGTCTGGAGAGCTTGAGCTGGTTGGTGTATCTGCTTGGAATGGAACTGGCACGCTTCACACTTGGTTACTTGTGCAGTTGCATCCTGGAGGGCTGTCGGCCAAAAGAAACCTTGCCAGAATGCTTTGCCGACAAGTGCTCTGGCGCCAATGTGGTGACCACATATGCCTCCATGTATCTCTGCCAACAGCTTTTGTCCGTCTTCCCAATGAATACACTTCAATTTCACACCATTGAGTCTTCTTCTGTACAGTGTGTTGTCGACAAACTGGTACATACTTGACTGCCAGGCTACTCTTTCCGCTTCTTCTTGCTCTTCGGGAAGTTCTCCTGTCTGAAGGAAACGGACAATCTGCTGTGTCCATGCTGGAGCTTGTGGCTCGACAACAAGGACTAAAGGCAAATCTGCTGCTGCGGGAACATCCGCTTCTACGGCGAGAACCTGCAGCTCTGCCGGAGCTTGACGTTCCCCAGCAAGCCTGCCGGAGCAAAACTTGTCAGGAGTTTCTGCTTCAACGGAACAAACCCTAGGGCTTCCTGGAGCAGACTGCTCCTCAATGCTCTTGGCGTTGATCTTGGGGACCTTCTTGGCGGCGGCTTCGGGAAGCTCTGCCGGAAAATAGTCACCAGAAATCAACTTCCTCTTCTTGCTCTGTCCAGTTGATGGCGTTACAGACGGTTGAGTCAGCTTGAGCACAAAGATCCCTGGTTCCACAGGTAACTTAAGTGCGGCGCACTTTGATAGGCCATCGACAATGGTGTTCTGAGCTCTTGGAACATGCTGCATCTGTAGGCCGTCAAAGTGCTATTCTAGCTTTCTCACTTCGTCGACGTAGGCTTCCATCAACGGACTCTGATAGCTCTTGTTCACTTGGCGGACGACAAGCTGCGAGTCACCCCTGACAATGAGCTTCTTGATCCCAAGGTCTGCCGCGATCCTGAGACCGGCAAGCAAGCCTTCATACTCTGCAGTATTGTTTGTTGCTTGCTCCTTGGGAAAGTGCATCTGGACTACGTACTTGAGGTGCTCTCCGGTGGGTGCGACAAGAAGCATGCCAGCGCCGGCGCCTTGCAGCAAAAAGGCACCATCAAAGTACATCAGCCACTCTTTGCTTGCTTCCTCAACGGGGATGCTCATTTCTGGAATTTCTTCATCTGGTGTTGGCGTCCATTCTGCTATGAATTCTGCCAATGCTCTGCTTTGGATAGTTTAATTACTCTCAAACTTGAGGCCAAAGCTTGACAATTCCAGTGCCCACTCAACAATCATGCCTATCGCCTCTGGATTATGTAGTATCCTCTTCAGCGGAAAACGAGTGACAACTATGATCTCATGTGCTTGGAAGTAATGGCGCAGCTTTCTCGAGGCCATGAGAAGGCCGAAAAGCAATTTCTGGACGCCAGAGTACCTTGACCTAGCCCCCTGTAGAAGGGAACTGAGAAAGTAAACTGGGCGCTGTACCATTCTCTTCTATATCTCCTCGCGCGTCTGCGCAGATCCATCCTTGTCGGGACCAGAGCTTGTCGGGGAAGCCCCCTGCTTGTCGCTGGATGTGCCTGCCGTGGTTGCTGGCTCGTCATCTGCCTCCCTCTCTGCTACTAACGCAGCACTAACCACTTGATTGGTTGCCGCTATATACAGCAGCAACTTCTCTTGTGGCTTAGGTGCGACAAGTGTTGGAGTGGAGGACAGGTATCTCTTCAAGTCCTGCAGCGCAGCCTCCGCTTCCGGATTCCATTTCATTGGACCTGCCTTTTTCAATATTTTGAAAAACGGCAGGGCGCGCTTAGCAGACCTAGAGATAAACCTGCTGAGAGCAGCCACGCAACCGGCAAGTCTTTCTACATCCTTGACGCGCTTTGTACATCCCCTACCTGGCGCGCCAAAGATGTCGGGGGACTAATCCACGAACACCTATGGGACCGGTGGACCAAGTCCCTTTCAGTTCGGCGGGGGCGAGGGTCGCACGAAGAGCGGATCGAGGCGAAGCACACGAGCAGTTTTACCCAGGTTCGGGCCGCACGGATGCGTAAAACCCTACTCCTGCTTTGTGGTTTGTATTGAGTTCTTGCTCGGGAGCGCGGAGTGCTACAGTACACCCCAGCAGCCAACGAGACCGAGCGTGAGTGTTCTCTTCCTCCCCCCCCCCCTCTACGTTGCGCATGGGCCTCCTTTTATATGCTCAAGGGGTCACCGACAGGTGGCAACGTAGACAAGGGTAAAAATGGAAAGGTGTTGCGGTTGGTATAGCTACCTGCTACAGTGTATCATACCTAACCCTGACGGCAGGGGACTAGGGCATTAAATGCCCGTCTGCGTCACCTAAATAGTGCAAAAGGGACCGTCAGGGACGCCACCGCTCGCCACGATGGCAATCTTGTCAGCGCCGCTCGCCACCGCGCACCACTGGCTGCACAGCCTCCCGCCACGTACGCCTGGAAGGGTCCCAGAGCGACACGTTGGTGGATGTGCTAGAGCTCGGACACAGAGTGGTGGCTTGCCACGGAAAGCGCCTTGCCGCGGTCATTGTCTTGTCGCGTCCGGGAGCTCGTCGCTCACCGGGCCTTGCCGGGACGCGTGGTGCGTCGCGGCAAGTTCCTTGAGATGCCTTGGTTGGCCTTCCCGGCAAGCTCCTCTTGCCGGGGTCTTGTCTCCTTGGCTTGGATACTTTGTCCTTGAATGGCTCCAAAGGAACCACGGAGGACCTTGGCGGTCACCCGGCAAGCCTTGCCGCGGGATGCTGCGACTGCCCGTGCACAAGTTCGGGATACTAGGGTACCCCTACTCTAGTACACCGATAGTAGCAGAAGTTGATGATGGTCCCGTACGATCGCCCGCATGTGATGGATGGCGTAGTAGGCACCCTTCTGACTGCCAGGCGGCTGCTTGACGCAGCAGAACGTCGTATTGTGGGAGAACACGTGCTTGCCGTACTTACGAATAGGCCTGGTGAAGGTGCCTCCAGATTTGACGTAGCCGGGGAGAACATCATTAAGAACCTTCTTGACATTTGTGTAGTCTACGTTCGACTGACGGTCCGGGTCGAAATACATGGCCATGTAATATTTGGGGCTTAGGAGGATGAGCGTGCAATGTGTGTCACTGCAGAAAGCACGGAATGTTAAAAGAAAAACGATCGAAATCTAAGAATTCATATGTTACGGGGCGGTTGAGGGGAGGACTTACTCGGGAAAGTAAGGCACGAGGAAGTTATCCTTATCTTGGTTTGCCAGAATGACGCCTTCGAGGTAAGAAGTCGCGACTTGCTGGTCCCCAGCGCTGCCCAAGATCTTGGCACGCATGTAGAAGGGGTCGACTATCACGATGTCCGGGGTCTTGTCGCGAATGATCCGCATCTCCATACTCAGCAAAAATAGCCGAACGAAGGTGTAGTGCAGCGGATGAAGGTTCAACATAGCGTGGATGTCATCAAACCACAGGACGATCGTACCCCCGATGGAGTTATCCACAAAGCCCTTGCCCTCTGGCACCTTGGCCGTGAAAACTGGGTATGCCACATCCTTCTCTCCAAGACGCCGCTTCTCCAAAGAAAGAACACTGTCATGCAGACTCCGCATAGCACCGATTGCAGCATCGAGCATATTTCTTGGTAGCATCGGCCTACCCGCCACATGCACCCTCCTCGAGATATCCTCAGGTGAAGGTGGCCCGTCCTGAGCACGGATCGTACTCGGTGCCGGCTGGCCCACACCCTTGTTAGTATTTCTTTTGCGTGCCTTCTTCTTCTCCTGTAATGGGACCGAGTTCTGCTCACAGACCACCTTCTTGAGTGTGTTGGGGCTGATAAGATTTCGCACCTCGCCTATCTGAGGCTCGGTGAAGTCGGCAGCTGGAGGCGTCTCCTGAGAGCCGAACGGCAGACGACGCCTGTTGCAACTTGGCTTCTCCGCGGTACCAACTAGATCGCGCACGTCTTTTGTTGGGTTGGGTTCTTGAGAAGGAGGCCCCATGAAGTCGCCACCGTACCCATGATCGGCAAAGTACTGATCGACGTTGGCAAATGTATCGTCGTCGTCGTCGTTCTGATCCTGTGCCATATGCATGTTTGGATCCAGTGGCATAGGGATGTCCGGCACCGTTGCGGCGGTCTTGCCATGGGGCCGACTTGGCACCGGCACGACTGGCGGTGTTGTCTTTGGGGTGGTGTCCCCCGCCCCCAAACGAATCTGGCTCTTTGGCCAAAGCAGGGGCCAGCTCAGGCAGGCGCTGAGCGTCATCACGTCATCATCGTCGGCCCCGACGGGTCGAATCGGAGGTAACAACTCGTCACAGCCTGGCAGCACCCGAACCAGTTGAACCCTAAACAAGTTGGGTGGCATCTGGGTACCATGGAACAAGGGGTTGCCCGGTTGAACGATTTTGCCCTTGGCGACATCGACCAACTCGTTGTTCACGAAGTGTAGGAGAGTGCACGGAATGTCGGCGGCGCCCTGCGAAAACATGTAGGGCGTCAGGGATGCCTAGTCAAAGGCAAGGAGATGAAGTCCTCGGCCGAGAGAGGCTTAATTAGTTACCGTGATGATGGTGTCGAGCTCGGCTAATGTCGAGGCACCGCCAACGGCGGGCGTGCAGTTGATGGAGGGGCCGCTTCCTGCAGAGGTGCCGGCCGGCGTACACCCGGGTGCATTAAGCTCCCGTGCCGGCGTCGGAGACACCAATGCCGCCTCCGCCGGAGACACCAATGGCCCCGCCATCACGTTCTGCGAGTTGCTGGCCGTGAAGCTAGGAATCGGGGGCGGCCCCTGTTGGCCGCCCGCAATCCACGCACTAATCCCCTGGATCAAGGT